>NC_140605.1:36314134-36431634 GCF_057381915.1 Diplotaxodon limnothrissa
CAAGCATAGTAATCTCCAATTGACTCCACGATGCCCGCCATCGTCGCACTCAGCATGCCCAACACCCCAGCAACCGTTATCACAGGCAACCCCCACTGGCCTATCAGAGAGAGACAGGAAGTCAGAGAATGTCATGTGATCATCATGATCCTTCATTCACTGATGCTCAGCTTAGCGTTAAAAACACACCTTCGGATCAGATTTGATCCCAGACTGTACACATGAAGTCTGAAGTTACACAAAGTTCATAAAGTGACCACACCCCCTCTGAGAGCTCCACCCCCTTGCTCTAGGCCCTGAATCACTGACTCAGTGATTTTACAGTTTTTATGTGTTTCTGTCGACGTTTTTGTTTAAGGTCAAACCGACTAACCAATCGAAGCAGTACAAACTGGCGTTCCTGCTGTGAGAAGTAACAGACTTTCAGTGACTTATCAGTAGAAAATTTATTTTAAATATGGCATCAACATGGACCCACACGGCAGGGGCGGGGCCTAGTGCTACCTGCTGCAGGTAACACAGTGACTGTGGATCAGAACCTCAGAGAAACTGAAGTGATCCACCTCACCACCAACTCACAGTCGGCGCTGAAACAACCTCGTAACGGTGACACGGTGTCATTCAAACCTCAAACCACCTGGATACAAAGCATGACTGTCATTGGTTGGTGTCTTACATGGGTAAGGCATCCTGAACCAGGGCGACAGTGTCATGATGTCCCCTCGGGCATCAGTGCGACCTTTGTGTCCATAGCGATCAGGGTCTCTTGGCAACAGGTCGGTCAGAGTGAGGACATAACAGACGAACCACACCAACATGATGGCAAGGATGATCTGAAAGAGGGCGGAGCAAAGATTCAAATTACGTCATCACTGACATCATCATCGATTTGTGTTTATCTTTATTTACAGGAAACATCTTGAAGATCTGCACTCTGGTGGCCCTCAGGCCTTTCTTCCTGCTATACACAGGAACAGGAAGTGATGTCGCCCTTAGGTACTGAGCAAACAGCACCATCAGCAAAATACACCTGCAGAGAGAGAGAGAGACAACTGTTTGTCCCCCCAGTGTGCTATATTCATGGATATGTAATTCACTACAGCAGAACAGATACAGGCGTGTCCACATATCTCACAGTGCTGAGAGGCCCCAGTGGGACCCAGCTCGGTCTCCAGCAGTTGTGAAGACTGAGAGGCCGATCAGTGAGATGGTCGGCGTGATGGTGAGCGGGCCGATGTACTCCAGCAGTAACCCAGGTAACCCACACAGACCAATCACGAGCTCCACCAGGCTGGACATAATGATGGCACCCTGAATCTGCGAACAAATAACTCTGTCATAAAGCAAGTAAACAAAAAAAATCCACTCCACAGACATGACAACTTGGATCCAACCACGAGGTGCTGCTACTGATGAGTCCTAGAGGACTCTGAAACAGGTGGTACCTGCAGGTGTGGCTCTGGGTTCTCAGGAAGTAAGTGCTTTAATTTCATAGCGAAGCCTGTGAAGTAAAATACATCCTGGATTTGTAGAAATGGTCCAAGACCAAGTGCAGAGTCCTCCTGAACAAGGTTCCACCTGATTCAGGGGTCTGACTTTAGCCAAAATCAGAAACTTTCTCTGAGCTGGAAGTTCACAGGATTCTGACAGACCAGCACTGTCCAGACTGCTGGTGTCTTCCAGGAACCAGTTCAGGTTTAGGTCTGGCCTCTCATCGTCCTCAACCCACTGTGCCCACTGGAAACTACCTGCTGAGGAGCAGTGATCGTACCTCTCTGATTCGAGGCTTCCAGATGTGTGAGGTGTTCAGGGGAAGACTCCAGTTCCCATAAATCTCCTCTGTAAAGGAAAAAACAAATCACATGAGAGCATGTTGTTTATTTACAAAAACCAGTAACAATCAGAGAGACTTCCACCTTCACTGGGACACCTCCACCTGTCCAGACTGAGGATTGCCTGAGCAGGAATGAGGAACGCAAACGCACTTGCCTGAAAGAGAGGAAGTCTACACACAAACACACATAACTGTCAGACTCCGCCCACTCGCCTGACTCCTTAAGTCTTACCTGACTCCCTCAGACTCACCTGACACCCACGGTGGTCTGGATGAGAGTCGTGATTCCAACAGTCGTGAAAATGGTTCCAATCAGCTGACTGATGGTGCTTTGGTCTCCACCAACACACATGGCCTCAGCCAGAAGAAACGGCACAGCCACTGTACCACTGAAGCACGTCAGGTAATGCTGCACAAGGTAAAGCAGGTAACATTCACCTGTTACAAACTTCAGACTGGAGTCAACAAGGTAGCTATCCTAAAAATTTTTCCTCTAACCACCACCAAACCTGCACCAGTGATCAAACTACAAACAACCCCATCCAGTATTCCAGTTTAAACCAGTTTAGAAACAGTTTTGCTTTCTTTCCTTTTTCTGGTTTCCTTTTCACTGAATGGTACAGCAAATAATTCAGTTGTGCTTTTGGCATAATGACAATAAAACATTCTTATTCTTACTGTTTAAACCAGTATAATCCCAGGTTAAACCCAGTAATCATTGTTTAAACCAGTATAATCCCAGTTAAACCCATTTTAAACCAGTATAACCCCAGGTTAAATCAGTATAATCACAGGTTAATCACAGTAATCCCAGTTTAAACCAGTATAGTCCCCGGTTAAACCAGTATAATCCCAGGTTAAACCCAGTAATCCCAAATTAAACCAGTATAACCCACGGTTAAACTAGTATAATACCAGTTTGAACCTAGTAATCCAGTCTAAATCAATAATTCATGTTGAAATGTCTTAATCCCACAGTAGTCACATTTTCTTCTGTAATTCCAGTCTCACCTGTAATCCCAGTAGAATACACAGGTACCATGGTGGGACATCTTCAATGGTGTAAATCATGTCTGACCCCACCCTCTGCGCATCCATTGGTTGCCTCTTTTTGCTCTCTTCTGTCCTTGGCAGGTTAGGTTTATTGGGTTTGTAGCCCCTCCCCTCATGACTCTGATTGGACAGACAGAAACACCTGGTTATCAGGTGCAGCAAACATCATGATTCACTTATTAACCATTATCGATTATATATTTGTTGCTATCATTAAACAGATGTCAGAAGTCAAAACAACACTAAAGAAGAAGAAAGAACAGAAGATGTCCTTTCTCTGCATATCACTCCAGGTCCCCACATGGAAGTCAAAGGAACACACACATGTTCTATCTGAGACAGGTCACAGTGACCCTGATTAACCTGTAGACACAAAAACACCCAGTAAATTAGTCTGAAAGGATCCAGGTGTTTCCAGGTGTGCGTCAGTACTTGTAGTTGTACGGAGGTCAGTTTACCACACCTGTTGTTTGTAGGTCAGTGCTCACTGTGTGTTATCACAGTTCAGTATACCCTTCCTTTAGCAAACCTGCCCTGCTATACTTGTCCTACACCCCACCTGCTAAACTCAGTAAAACAAAACTGATCAGTAATGACTTTACCTGAATGTCGGCTTCCATTTCACCTGCGGCTGTTTGACTTCGAGCAGCAAACAGAGAAAGAAAGTTCAGTTTTAGAGTCTCAGGTGAAAGTCCACACAGATTAACAGGAATTATTAACCATCACACACACACACGAGGACTCCTGTCTGTGTGAGAGCCCCGACCTGAGCATAAACCTGTCTGTGTGTGGACCCCCACCTGATAATAAACCTGTCTGTGTGTGGACCCCCACCTGATTATACACCTGTCTGTGTGTACCCCCACCTGATTATACACCTGTCTGTGTGTGGACCCCGACCTGATTATACACCTGTCTGTGTGTGGACCCCGACCTGATTATACACCTGTCTGTGAGTGGACCCCAACCTGATTATACACCTGTCTGTGTGTGGACCCCGACCTGATTATACACCTGTCTGTGTGTGGACCCCGACCTGATTATACACCTGTCTGTGTGTGGACCCCCACCTGATTATACACCTGTCTGTGTGTGGACCCCCACCTGATAATAAACCTGTCTGTGTGTGGACCCCCACCTGATTATACACCTGTCTGTGTGTACCCCCACCTGATTATACACCTGTCTGTGTGTGGACCCCGACCTGATTATACACCTGTCTGTGTGTGGACCCCGACCTGATTATACACCTGTCTGTGAGTGGACCCCAACCTGATTATACACCTGTCTGTGTGTGGACCCCGACCTGATTATACACCTGTCTGTGTGTGGACCCCGACCTGATTATACACCTGTCTGTGAGTGGACCCCCACCTGATTATACACCTGTCTGTGTGTGGACCCCCACCTGATAATAAACCTGTCTGTGTGTGGACCCCCACCTGATTATACACCTGTCTGTGTGTGGACCCCCAACCTGATTATACACCTGTCTGTGTGTGGACCCCGACCTGATTATACACCTGTCTGTGAGTGGACCCCCACCTGATTATACACCTGTCTGTGAGTGGACCCCCACCTGATTATACACCTGTCTGTGTGTGGACCCCCACCTGATAATAAACCTGTCTGTGTGTGGACCCCCACCTGATTATACACCTGTCTGTGAGTGGACCCCCACCTGATTATACACCTGTCTGTGTGTGGACCCCCACCTGATAATAAACCTGTCTGTGTGTGGACCCCCACCTGATTATACACCTGTCTGTGAGTGGACCCCCACCTGATTATACACCTGTCTGTCTGTGGACCCCCACCTGATAATAAACCTGTCTGTGTGTGGACCCCCACCTGATTATACACCTGTCTGTGAGTGGACCCCGACCTGATTATACACCTGTCTGTGTGAGAGCCCCGACCTGATTATACACCTGTCTGTGTGTGGACCCCCGAACTGATTATACACCTGTCTGTGTGTGGACCCCCACCTGATTATACACCTGTCTGTGTGTGGACCCCGACCTGATTATACACCTGTCTGTGTGAGAGCCCCGACCTGATTATACACCTGTCTGTGAGTGGACCCCCACCTGATTATACACCTGTCTGTGTGTGGACCCCCACCTGATTATACACCTGTCTGTGTGTGGACCCCCACCTGATAATAAACCTGTCTGTGTGTGGACCCCCACCTGATTATACACCTGTCTGTGAGTGGACCCCGACCTGATTATACACCTGTCTGTGTGAGAGCCCCGACCTGATTATACACCTGTCTGTGTGTGGACCCCCACCTGATTATACACCTGTCTGTGTGTGGACCCCCACCTGATAATAAACCTGTCTGTGTGTGGACCCCCACCTGATTATACACCTGTCTGTGAGTGGACCCCGACCTGATTATACACCTGTCTGTGTGTGGACCCCCACCTGATTATACACCTGTCTGTGAGTGGACCCCGACCTGATTATACACCTGTCTGTGTGAGAGCCCCGACCTGATTATACACCTGTCTGTGTGTGGACCCCCACCTGATTATACACCTGTCTGTGTGTGGACCCCCACCTGATAATAAACCTGTCTGTGTGTGGACCCCCACCTGATTATACACCTGTCTGTGAGTGGACCCCGACCTGATTATACACCTGTCTGTGTGTGGACCCCCACCTGATTATACACCTGTCTGTGTGAGAGCCCCGACCTGATTATACACCTGTCTGTGTGTGGACCCCCACCTGATTATACACCTGTCTGTGTGTGGACCCCAACCTGATTATACACCTGTCTGTGTGTGGACCCCGACCTGAGCATAAACCTGTCTGCGTGTGGACCCCCACCTGATTATACACCTGTCTGTGTGTGGACCCCGACCTGAGCATAAACCTGTCTGTGTGTGGACCCCCACCTGATTATACACCTGTCTGTGTGTGGACCCCAAACTGATAATAAACCTGCCTGTGTGTGGACACCCCCCCCACCTGATTATACACCTGTCTGTGTGTGGACCCCCACCTGATTACAGCCCAGACCTATAAAACTGGTCTGGCAGAAGACAAACAGAGTCATAGAACCACATGCACCCAGTATAAACAGTAAAACAAGCAGTATAACAAGTACGTTACTTAACATAACCAGTAACAACTGATAACTAGATATTCTTCAGCTAACGTATAGGTAAGACACCCAGTATAACCATTAATTATAACTACCTGTACAACTTCAGACTCACCTGTATAGCTGCTGCTGCTCAGCTGTAGGTTTGAATGTTTCACATTAATGGTAAATGGACCCCAAAGCGCTTTACATATCCAGTCACCCACCCATTCACACACACATTCACACACTGGTGATGGCAGCTACATTGTAACCACAGCCACCCTGGGGCGCACTGACAGAGGCGAGGCTGCCGGACACTGGCGCCACCGGGCCCTCTGACCACCACCAGTAGGCAACGGGTGAAGTGTCTTGCCCAAGGACACAACGACCGAGACTGTCTAAGCCGGGGCTCGAACCGGCAACCTTCCAATTACAAGGCGAACTCCTAACTCTTGAGCCACGATCGCTTGCATTGATGAAATGTGGCATTTACTTTGAAAAAAAAGGCACTTCCTGCAGATTGCGTCCAATAACCCAGTGAGAGCAGTTTGACACATGCAACCTTTTATTGCATCTTGTTTACAACTTTACAAGAAGAAGAATTTCCTGTTTGCATCATTTTAAAGACATAAAAACATGTGAGAAGCAAACTTCCAGGTAAAACACAGGTGTACCTGTGGTTGTCGTGGAGACGCTGTCACAGCATAACACTGTTTCCAATCAAAACTGAGCACACCACCTGTTACAGCTGCTATGTTAGCAGTGTCCATCTGCTTGCAGCCTCTGTGGCAAGCTAAGCTAACACATCTCTGCTTCAGGTGTGTGGAGGGGTGGAGCCTCAATGCCAGGTGAGTCTTCAAGAGGACAGTGCATTCACGTGCAGCAGTAAAGTCTGTAAATCTCGGTGACATCACTCCTTAAGCTACGAGCTGATTAGTTATTGGCTGATTGTGGAATGACAGCTGATTGGAGGACGCAAATTATAGCATTTAATGTCACTGATCCAAACCAGGTATCCATGGAAACGGGCAGTGTTCAGACCAGATCAATACATTTCTTATAAATATAAACTCTTTACTTAAATAATTATTGATTATTAATCATCTGTATCCATGTGACGATCCAGGCCCGCCCACAGACTCTCAGCCAATCACAGCGCAGGATACTCAGTGTCAGCAGCTCTTCAGCGTTGTGCTGCAGAGAGAGAGAGAGAGAGTATTGATTAGGATCACCTACTCAGACAGGGCAGCTCCCCTGTGATGTTAAGCAGGTGTTACACATCTGTGCTGATTGGCAACCAGCATGGACACGCCCGCCAAACGCTTTTAGCAGCGGTATCACATTCTCCGGTGATCAGGTGAGTGCCTGACACAGGAGATCATCAGCCTCACTGACCTGTGATACTTGCTACTGATTAACTATTTGGACAGAAGGCACTCGTTTTTGACTTCCTGTTAATAAACCTGGATTCACAAACAGGAAGTGACCTCATCGTTATGACCATTTTCACTTATTGCATGGATCAATATGTTAATGATCAGTGATTGGCTGAGTGGCACGTTAACGACATGTAGTGACTGAGAGTCACCTGCAGGTGGCGCCTCCTCGTTGTGGCGAGTCAGGCACAAAATGACAAATTTATTCCAGCAGAGCTGATCTCTGAGTAAAGTCACATCTGGATCTCGTGTTTTAGTCACAATAGCACAGAAAACACGTCCGAGGTGTAAAGTGAGGACATTTTAATAGAACTGTGGAGGCAGGACAGTCCGTGCGTCCCCGCTAACATCAGCCTGTGAGCCGAGGACAGCGGCTGGTCTGGTCTGAGGGTTCCAGCTGCTCAGCAGGCCTGATGCTGCAGCTGGACTCTTTGGATAGATGCAGTCGGCAGGTTAGCATCGTCCTGCTGTTTTTATTGTGAATAAAATATGAGTCCATGAGACTCTATTTAACTGACATTTTACTCAGAGAACTCTGGTTCTACATAAAAAAAAACAGTCCCGGTGTGTCTGTGGGAACCAGTTTTTACTGGTTAACCAGCTCTGGGCTTTAGATAATAGATAATAATGCAAATCATGTGATCAAACTGAGACAGGTGAGCTGAAACCTGCAGAGTCAGAGGACGTGGACACAGATGAAGAGTGACCCTACCTATGTTTTCTTTCAATCAAGAATAATGATTCAAATCAATAACAGTTATTAATCTCTGATAACAGCTAACACTAGCAACACACATCAGCTTGAGTAGCGGTTGTAGTTTTTGACAGGATCAGAAATAAGACCATCAGAGGGACGGCTCCGAGTGAGAGAAGCTGATGGTCTGAGCATGTGCAGAGGAGGGAGGGTGGAGGATGAAGGTGGAGCTGCAGGCAGGAGGAGGAGCTCAGAGGAGGATCATGGATGCAGTGAAGAAGGACATGCAGAGCGGCGGTGTGACAGAGGAGGTGGATGAGCCTCTTATCCTGTGAACTAAAGGAATTAACCACCACCACCTGACCAGCGAACCGACCAATCAGCCAGAGGCAGATTAGAAAACGAGAGGCAAATGTGGGCAGAGTCTAGGGGCACCTGAAGGACGAAGAATAATGAGGAGGAGATCAAAGAATCAGCTGATTAGTTTACCATAGTGTAGCCGGACCCACCTCTCCAGCATTTAGCCTGAGCCTGGCCTGTCACTCTGCTTATTGATCAGTGGTTTCGTCTGTTGATTGGTTGATTTATCAGTTTATTGATTGGAGTATCTGCTGTGGTCCCAAAGCTGACCCTGACCACACAGGTGTGTTTTTAAATGTGACTGTGGTTTTTCAACCTGCTGGCACCGTCTGTGGTGATGATGCGATACTGTTGGTTGTCATGGTGAAGCTAGGGGTCTGTGTTCTACCCTGGTCTGTGAGGGGTGGGTGCTGACTGACAGAAGACTGACACACTGTGACCCCTGACCTCTCCGGGAGCAGCGAGCGTCACAGATTTATCAGAACAGCGCCCTCTCACGGGGTCAAAGGTGGACGTGGCTTCAGTGACATCACCTGGCGGTCTCTGAAGTCCTGTCAGAGGCGTGCTCAGTGTCACCATCTTCATTTTTAAAACTGAACGGATGTGACACTGCTCGCTGATTGGCTAATGATTCGTCAATTACATTGTCTTAAAAGGCTGAAGGAAAGCAACTGGACTATTATTAATAATTTGTTACTATTATTAGCATCAATACTAATATTAAGATGATAGTGGATGAACAACCTGCCTAAGGGACCAGCCCCAGAGCTTTACACGCTTAAAGAAGTCCAGTCTCCTCCTTTGACGCTCTTACACCAACAGGAACCCGCCCAGCCACACGCCATCCACATCGTTAGCCAATGAGCTTTCCACAGATAATCCTTTTTAAACATAGTGATACTAACCCCCATAAACTGAGCCGGCAAGAGTTCACAGAGGTCAGAAAGCTGTTTACCCCAGATGTAACGTCCTTAGCTGTTTCCAGGTCCAACCTCCGCTGCAGGTCCCAAAGTCAAACGAACACTGCAGCATCACTGAGAGTTACAAACTGTCTAAATTCTTTCCTCTGTAATAAAATCATCAGCATTGCTGCTTTACCAGGTGTAACAGTTAAGTTTAACGTCCATGAAAACAGAATGTATTAAATTTAACAGAGTTAGAAGTTAGCAGGAAGTTAGCTCGCTAGTTTCCACATAAACATAAAAAATAAAACGTACAGCTCTGCTATCACTTCCAACATAAATGAAGACAGAAAACTAAACAGCAGTGACGTTTGTAGGGTTACTGAAGTTGGGCTAGCTGGTATATAATGATGTGCTACGTGATCGCTAGCTACACAGCTATGTTAGCATGATAAACACAGTGAAACTGGAGGATGAGCGCTAACTTTTTTCCACTCAATGGGTCAGGAACAAATGCAATCGCATGGCAGGATGCTGTAAACAGACCAAACTTCAGTCAGGAGAACTGAGATAATCCATCCACAATACGAGGTTAGTCATTCATATACTGCTGCATGGGCTGCAGTTACATCAGAGGGGTTTAAACGGAGCTTTAGAATGAACAGCGGTAATTTAAATCGAGAGAGGCCGACAGTGATCACTGACTGTTTTTAGGGGCTTGTTCAGATTAAACAGAACAAAATACAAAGCACATTAAAAACACAACAGGCTTAATAAACGCAGAGGAGTTTGGACCCGGAGTTCATACATCACCACGTAAAGACCGGATAAGTGATGACGTATGAACCATGAATCGTTTTGTAACCATGGCTGTCACCATCAGGTGGGCTCCAGAAGAAACGCGGGTTGAAGAACTTCGTCGCTGACGTTGTTTTTCAGTGGCGGAGCTCAGTGATTGGATGCTACAGGTAACTGTGCCGACCTCTCAAACACTGACCCAGACCAGAACCAGGACGCCGATCAGCTTTATCTACACTGAGTCTGACTGATAACAGCTGATGGTAATAACACGTGAGGACGCTGCGTTCACCTGCTGCTACCTGCTTCACCAGCCGGGCTGGTCCAGCCTCAGGTTTGATCTAGAGGCACCTGCGACGAAGCTAACGGACCTGAGCGGCACACTCACTGGAACAAGGGCGTTTAGGATATCAGTCCTGGATTTTTGTTTCAGGGTCTGCGGGATCTGTGAACTAAAGGAATTAACCACCACCACCTGACCAGCGAACGGACCAATCAGCCACAAGAGGCAAATGTGGGAGCAGCTGTGGAGACCCGTTTACCAAACATCTGTTTGCAGGTGAGAAAGTCCAAGGTCTCCGCCAGAGAAACACCACAGAAGAAGAGTGGAAATGATGAGGCGAAGGTCAGAGAAGTTTGAGCGTTTATTCAGATTCAAACAGGAAGCAACACATGTACACACTGTTCCCGTTATTTTGTCCAGCAGGACTCTCTGATCTGCAAACAGACGGTAAACAGTCTGACAGCAGAGAACCTTCATCACCATCATCACCATCATCATCATCATCATCAGAGCGTTGGGCCGCCCGAGCAGCCCGGGGCCTCGAACGCACCGTCCTGACAGCGGCTCAGCACGGCCACGTCTGGGGCCCCGGGCTGTGGGTTGGACCTCACTTTGTTCACAGTTTATTCAATTCTGTACGGAAACGAAGTTTCTAGAAAAAAAAACAAGTTTTCAGTCTATTTTATCAACAGGAAGTGACATCACACCGCCAGCCACTCAGATCAGTCAATCACTACGAGGAACTTAATTAGTGTTTATTAATACTGTGACATCATCGCTCTGTCAGCCAACCATCAGGCTAAATTATCTACATAACATTTCCCACGGTGCGGAAAACTGAAACGCCGCCAGTGACTGAAGATAGCCCCGCCCCTGACAGATCCCCCTCCCCCCATAAATGTGAAACACACTCATCATTGTCCATCAGTCATTTTTAGCTCCTCCCACCTCCTCTGAAAGGGCGGGGCCTGTCTGAAAGGGGTGGGCAGTGAGGATGGGGCGAGTGGGCGGTGGCCGATGCTACGTCTCAAACTGGGTAAGCAGCGCCCGCACCTCCGGTGTGAGCTGCTTGGCAGCGCTGGCGGCCTCAGCGATGGCGCGGCGGTACGGGCCCTTCCGCTTCCTGTCGAAACGCGACTGGAACGTCTCCAGGAAGGGCGACAGCTGTGCGAGCGGCAGGAAGGACGTGGTGGGCGAGCCGAACCACGACACACGCGCCTCCTGCTGCACCGCCAGCCCCGTATCGCCACGCCGCGACACCGTAATGCCGAGCACGCGCGCCGGCCACCACGGGAAGCCGTAGATCTTCGCCCACACAATATCGCCGACGCACACGGTGCGGCCGTCCGGGAGCGGACATTTTGAAACGGCCTTGGAGAAGACGGAGGATGACGATGACGAGGAGGAGGAGGAAGACGACGTGGAAGACTTACGGCGCCTCTTCAGGTCGTTGCCCTCCTCCCCAACGCCACACTGCACTTCCTCACCATTAGCTCTGAGGGGAGGGCCAGTTGGCGGAGAGGAGGGTGGGCACCGTGGAGCTGAGGAGGGGGAGTTATGGGAGGGAGAAGAGGAAGAGGGAGGATCTCCGGGTGGGGGGAGTTCAAAATTGTCTGTGGAGCTACACTCTGAGGGGGTGGAGTCTAGAGAAGAGGAGGAGGGAGGACCTCCTACTCTCCCCTCAGACGCTGCCTGCATCTCCGCGGCAACGCTTCCCATACAGGATGGCGTTGGGGGAGGAGCAGTTACTTGAAGTGGGGGCGTGGCTGTGGATGGGTTGGGTGTTGAGGCGGGGCTTAGTTCTGGTTTGGGAGGTGATGAGCGAGCGCTGAGTTTGGGCGGGGACGAGGAGGAGGAGGAGCTCTGTGCCTGGCTGTCGTCGGTACGATACCTTTGGGGTTTGAGGCGCATTCTGGGTGGAAGCGGCGTGCTGGCGGCAGCGCTGAGGTGCTGCAGGCGCCGGGTGAAGTGGACCTTCTGGTTGTGGTTCTGCAGGGTGGCGGCTCGGGTCACAGCCTTGGGGCGGTCCTGGTCCTGGTCTTTGTGCCGGCGCGGCGGCGGCGTTTGCGAGCTCCTCACCAACGTCTTGAGCACCTGCCGCGCCTTGGAGCGGTCAGCTGACCCTTTGGTCAGAACCTTCTTAGAGTTCAGCTTCAGGCGCATGCGGCTCGAGGTCGCCGAGGATGAGGCCACTCCCCTCAAAACGCGGCGGGAAGAGGATTGTGACGAAGATGACACACGTATCCCTGATGACGAGCGCCGGTCGGCAGCCGGGGGCCGTCCTTTGTCGTCACTCCTCAGACGCTTGACCTCAGCAGAGATCGGTCCTTCTGCTACCTTCCGCCGCCGCGAAGTCTCGTCGCCCCTCAGGTCCACCGGCCCCCGCCGTGTCTCCCGGTGCCCGCCTGACGCCACCACCCCTTTGCATTTGTCGCAGAGTACCTGTCGGGGGCGGAGCTTGATGGCGTTCATGATGGAAGTGGGCTCTTCGCAGCGGTAGCGCCTCTTTGGCCGTTTAATCTTGCGCGGCGGCGGCTGAGGTAAGGCCTGGTTGTAGGTGTCCCTGATGAACAAAGGAGGTGGGTACGGTGCCCCCTCCTGAAACAGCGGTGGCGGTTTAGAGGTGCAGTCCTGAGGAGGGGGCGGAGCAGCGTTCTCTTCCTTTTTGATGGCCGGAAAGTCGTTGCTAACCGGCAGTGGCTGCTGGAGAGACGTGGGAGGTCGACTCCGGTCGTCCCGGCGTGGGAACACGGTGATGGGAATCCCGTACGGACCGAACCTGGAAGCAAACATGGCGAGCATGAGACTCTGATGCAGCCAGCGCATCACATATGGAAAACACCCGGCAGTAATCGGTCACATGTGTAATTACTGCTCGTACACATGCAGTACTGTGCAAAAGTCGTGAGTCACCCTCATTTCCTCATATTCAGACCCCGCCCCCCCAGTGTTGAGTAAGAATAAACAAACAGTAACTGACAACAATGATTTTTAAGTAATGATGCAGACAAATCTCTGCAGCACAACGCTCAGCAAAACGCAACGAAAAGTGATTCAAGACTTTTGCACAACGAAAACAACACTGTATGTGTTTATACATAAGAAACCACTGTGAAAACACCACTGTGTAACTGTGTATCTGTGGCTATGAAGGTTATGGGTGGTTGATTATGCATCAGTACTCACTACACGGATGAAAAAGTGATGTCAGAGGTCTGTGTTTTATCACCTGGTGACCTGTCTTAGTCTCCCCCCCCCCCCCCACTGAGCAGCAGAGCGCTGTAAAGACACTCTCATTCTTGCTTCTGTCCTATATCCATCACCAACCAGGTCAAAGGTCAGCAGGTAATGATATACACTGCAGCCTAATCAATCCCCGCAGCCGTTTAACGAGGAGCAGGACGCTCCTGCAGGGCTGTTTACCTGACCAATAACCTGTTCATACAGGTGAGCTGGACACATTTAAATCCTTAAAACAATGACAAATAGAAATACTAATCATTTTTGATTGTTTCTAAACTACCTCATAGTTCAGGATCAATCACTAATCAATCACATCCATCCTCTGCTGCTAATAAAGTTTCACCTTTTTGAAACGTCCATCAGGACCCCGGAGAACACCTTCTCTCCCAGCCGGAAAGACACCACCAGCGCGTCATCGATGACGTGGTCCAGGCAGACACGAACCTCGGACCCGAGACTGAGGTCCAGCACAGAGTCAGCTACGACTCGATCCTCGGCGGCAGGCTCGGTCAGCAGCCGCCGTTTCGGTGAGCGGCAGGGCGGGGAAGAATCCCTCGGGCCTCGGGCAGCCAGCTCCTCGGGCCCCGCTGGGTCCGGACCGTCCGCCGTCCCGTCCAGCACAGTGTCCGTCGCGGGCCTCCGCTCCGCCTGCTCCAGGCTCGTGTAACTCCGGCCCGCGGTCTCGGCTCGGTCCGTGGTCTCGTTGGTGGTGGGTTCGGCAGGTTCGGCCAGAGACAGGCCGGCCTCGGTGACGGGCGGCGCGGCCGGGAATGAGTGCAAGAACACGGCTGAGGGCTGCGGGTCCGGGCCGCGGTACGCCTCCTGCGCAGACACGTCTCCGCCGCCCTCCGGGTCCGCGGGCAGTCCGGGGGAGAAGCGGTCCGCGTTGACCCGCTCCGGCGGCCCGGAGCCGCTAGCTTCGTCGCTCTCCGGATGCGCGTTTCCCGCCGCGGGCTCCAGCTCCGGCCTGACATGGCGGCCCTCCGCGTCCCCTCCGTCCTCCGCCCGCATCGCGCCTAGGTCCAATGCCGGCCCGGTCTCCTGCGGTCCCTCGCACTCCGATCGGGCTCCCGGGAGACCCGGTCCCGCCGGGCCCTGCGCTGGCGGGCCCTCGTCGGTCGCTGTTGTTGTCGGAACCGCCGCAGCTCCTGGCTCTGCAGCCACGGCCGCCATTTTCTTCCGCTGTGCTGCCGAGCGGAGCGGAGCCCCTCCCTCCCGCAACACAGGCCAACGGCGCAGGCGCACCGCCATTCGCCGACACCCCTGTCAATCAAATGGGACGGGGCAAAACTTCGTCTCTGATTGGCTGATTATGTCAGAGCGTGGTAAGGCTGTCAGAGGCCGCCAGGGGGCGTGTATCTTTGACGAAACAAAAACATGAGGAATAACCAACGCAGAGCGGATCGATGTGTGACCACAGAGGCAGAAAAAGGAGCAGAGACAGCATCACGGAGGTGTCAGTAATCACAACACCGAAACCTGTGATCGACAAGCACCTGATCAGCGGGCTCTCTGCTCTGCGTCAGTGGCAAACATGACCGTATAGGATCACATCAAACACATTCCTATACTTTAAAGCTCTGAACAACAAGTAGCCCTATACGTTTCTGAGGGTAAACGTCTGCCCTCTCTGAAATAAAACTTTCTGTTTGTACGTCCGGAGCCAATCACAGCCCTGATCTAAACACAGTAATCTGCTTTCATGATCCTGAATAACAGCGCCACCGCGTGGCTGCTCAAAGTCTCCCTGAATGCTTGAAAACACTAAGGGTTAAAAACACAATCACGAACTCTTCAACCTTCCTCCAGCTGTCTCTATACTAAAACTGACGTTTCCTGCCTTTTGTGACTTTATATGACTTCTTTGTTCTACTGTGAGTGAAAAAGAAGTTTACCAGACTCTGTTGTTATTTACATTTTGATTCAATTCAGTGAAACTTTATTTATATAGAACCAAATAACCACAGCAGTTGGCTGAGAGTGCTTTATACTGTGGGGTAAAGACACAGAGTAACCCCAACCATCATACAAGCCCCTGTGAGCGACTGTCGGATTAAACAGATTCATATTAAGTGAAACTAACATGAGAGCGTGAAGAAGACACACTCTGAGCATCACACACTGTGACAGTTTCACACCAGGACCGTTGATGTGAAGTCTGTCAGATAACCTTTGGTCCTAAATGACTGTAACATTTATCTTTCGGGGTCAATTCTACTCAGTTTAGTGTTAAAATTAACAATGAAATATGTGAAAATATTACATATTGACACTGTTCCGAGTAATCTGATTACACGTTGCTTGTCTTGTGTTTCTATGGTGTATTGATAGTCATGTGCTTTTGTGCTGAGGTGTTTTTTCTGTTATCAAACTGTTCTCCCACTAGGAGCTCAGTCTGAGTGGAGTTTTTTTTCTCCTCCTCTTACCTCATGTAGTGTATTTTCGTTGTTTTTTCCTATCAGCCTACCTTTCTGACATGTCTGCCCAATGTGATGTTTGTGTAAAGTTGGTCAGAAGGTTCCTTTGTAAGTGCGCATGCGCCATTAGCGTGCTGCCTGCTGTAACCCTAATTTCCCTCGGGATGAATAAAGTATTCTGATTCTGATTCTTTAATACTTCATTTTTATTTCTCTGGGGTGTCAAGTTTTCATATTGATCCTGTGATAAATCTGTGCTCTAACCCAGCGGTCCCCAACCCCCGGGCCTCAGACCGGTACCGGTCCGTGAGTCGTTTGGTACCGGGCCGCGAGAGTTGAGGCTCAGGTGTGAAATATGTGGTTTTCAGGGTTTTATCGGTTTTCAGCGTTATTTTGTTATCGTTTTTATCGTTAACTCGGTTTTCCTGGGTCTTTTCACGTGTGTTATGAATAAATCTTCTTTTTTTCGGTACTGGTACTAGTTTTATTTTGTTGTATTTATCCGCGACACCTTAAAGGCCGGTCCGTGAAAATATTGTCGGGCATAAACCGGTCCGTGGCGCAAAAAAGGTTGGAGACTGCTGCTCTAACCTATATGATGGAAGGAAACCCAAAGCTACAGGTTACAGTAGCAGCATTTATCGTGTCATCTAATGAACAAAGCAGTAATTTAGCTGTTAAAACTATGCCATTGGACATGTGGAAATAATATTATGTCAGCAGCATTTAGAATAAATACATAGATAACATTTAAAAGGTGAAACTGAATGAAAAGATAAACATCTGAACTGTTAGAAACAGTCAGCATGTAGCTACTCGACAATATCTTTAAACTGATGAGTATATGCTGCTAACATGTTCTCACACGACATCAGTGAAACTATAAAGAGCTATTTAGTGGAAAAATACCTATTAAACGATGTTACCAGTATGGGAATGTTAACTTACCTGACTGTGACACCTCACCAGGGAAAAGTCCACGTGGGTCACAGCTCTGAGCCTGCCCACACCTGTAGACTGGTACTAATCATAATACTGTGTGGAATTAAATCTTCACTTTACACTGACTTTTAACTCCACTATTAGAGCTGATTTACTCCTGAGTTTTAAGTGCTCTATCGAGGTTAAAATAGGTTTCCTCTAAAATACTGACATTCCATTTTTTACTGTGTAGGAAGACCCCAGTAGCCTAGAGCTACTGCAGCATAACTAAAGGAGGATTCGGGGTCACCTGATCCAGCCCTAACTATATGCTTTAGCAAAAAGGAAAGTTTGAAGCCCAATTTTAAATGTAGAGATAGTGTCTGTCTCCTGAATCCAAACTTATGTTATGCCTCCTGATGATACTGCCTAGGGTAAGCATGTATAATGTAAACAGAATTGGTCCTAGCACTGAACCCTGTGCAACTCCATAATTAACCTCAGTGTGTGAAGAGGACTCTCCATTTACATGCACAAACTGGAGTCTATTAGATAGATATGATACAAACCACTGCAGTGCAGTACCTGTAATACCTACAGCATGTTCTAATCGCGCTAATAGGATATTATGGTCGACACTCCAAAGGTTGATTCTGTTCATCTGGACGTAGCGTTTTCAGTGGGAGAAACGTTTCGTCACTCATCCAGGTGACTTCTTCAGTCTCAGTTGACTGCAGGGTTCCAATCTTATAAACAGTACATTTCCAAAATTACTGAAACCAGCCCCACTGATGGAACAATGGGCTGGGAGGTCAGTTCCTTGATCATTAGTATGCAAATTCTCATGACCATTGATCAACAACCACTGATCAATGGCCATGAGTACCATTCACCCACAATAATTATTTTATCTGAGCTGAGCACTAAATCAGATAAAAAGTCTGAGAAATCAGACAGAGACTGTGTAAGGCCCAGGTGGACAATAAATGATAACGAATAAGACTGGTTTTTGAGTTTTACAGCTGGGATGGACAAGGCTAAGCATCAGGCTTTCAAATGAGTTAAACGTCTGTCTGGGTGTTTGGTTGATTGATAGGCTGGTGTGGAATTATTCAATTCAGTTTTATTTACACAGCGCCAAACCCCACAACAGTCGCCTCAAGACGCTTTATATTGTAAGGTAGACCCTACAATAATACATACAGAGAAAAACCCAACAATCAAATAACCCCTATGAACAAGCACTTTGGCGACAGTGGGAAGGAAAAACTCCCTTTTAACAGGAAGAAACCTCCAGCAGAACCAGGCTCAGGGAGGGGCGGGGCCATCTGCTGTGATTGGTTGGGGTGAGAGAAGGAAGACAGGATACAGACATGCTGTGGAAGAGAGACAGAGGTTAATAACAGATATGATTCAGTGCAGAGAGGTCTGTTAATACAGTGAGTGAAGAAGAAACACCCAGTGCATCATGGGAATCCCCAGCAGCCTACGTCTATTGCAGCATAACTAAGCGAGGATTCAGGGTCACCTGGTCCAGCCCTAACTATATGCTTTAGCAAAAATGGTAAATGGCCTGTATTTATATAGCGCTTTACATATCCAGTCACCCACCAATTCACACACACATTCGCACACTGGTGATGGCAGCTACATTGTAGCCACAGCCACCCTGGGGCGCACTGACAGAGGCGAGGCTGCCGGACACTGGCGCCACCGGGCCCTCTGACCACCACCAGTAGGCAACAGGTGAAGTGTCTTGCCCAAGGACACAACGACCGAGACTGTCCAAGCCGGGGCTCGAACCGGCAACCTTCCGATTACAAGGCAAACTCCTAACTCTTGAGCCACGATCGCCCTTTCAAAGGAAAGTTTGAAGCCTAATCTTGAAAGTAGAGATAGTGTCTGTCTCCTGAATCCAAACTGGAAGCTGGTTCCACAGAAGAGGGGCCTGAAAACTGAAGGCTCTGCCTCCCATTCTACTTTTAAATACTCTAGGAACAACAAGTAGGCCTGCAGAGCGAGAGCGAAGTGCTCTAATAGGGTGATATGGTACTACAAGGTCATTAAGATAAGATGGGGCCTGATTATTTAAGACCTTGTATGTGAGGAGCAGGATTTTGAATTCTGGATTTAACAGGAAGCCAAAACAGGAGAAATCTGCTCTCTTTCTAGTCCCTGTCAGGACTAGAATCGATTCTCACATTAAAATATCGATATTTTAGTAATTTAGGGTAAATTTGTAGTTTATCATTAACAGGAACACAGTGGAAAGAACCTATTTCATTCGGATTGTCTACATTGGAAGGAACTACTTCCTCTTCTGCCTTTCATAGACATGTGCGAAATGTATAAATGTGTCGCAGCCCCTTGGTGTGCGCACTCACAACAATGGCTGAGCGTAAATGGAGTCATGTGCGGACGTATTTTACATCCACAAACGTAGTTTGTGATACATGTGGCAAGAAAGTGAGATGTTGTGGCAACACCACAAATTTGTCAGACACAGAGTAAATCATATCACAGAATATGACGAGCTTATGTTGAGGCGAACTGAAGAGGAGGAGAAGGACAGGTGCTGCTGGGGCGAGACAGACGTCTCTCACGGAGTCCTTTAGTGCTGCAGGCAGGCAAGGTGTTCAAATAGGCACAACTTCAGGTTTTTTATTTCTATATGATGAACTTTGCATTATTAAGTGATAAGAACAAGTAATCTGATGTCCTGTAATCATTATGATGCTATAATTTGAGATACAATAACTAAAATAAGTTTTTGTACAAAGTATCGGATCAGTATCGTCGATGCCACCCTGAATATTACTTGGTATCGGATCAGAAAAGAAATCAGTGGTATCGCACATCACTACTGGTCTCCCTGTTGGAGCTCAGTCTGGGGGGAGTTATTTTTTCTCCTTATCTTTCCTCATGTGGTGCATTTTCCATTGTTATACCTCTCTGACCTGTCTTCCCCATGTGATGTTTTGTGTCATGTATGTGTGTATGTGTGGTCGGAGGGTAAGATGGCGCCGCCATTGCGTGCAATAGGTCGGCAGCCTCATGAAATTATGGCTAATTATGAAATTTCCCCTTGCGGGACTCATAAAGGTATCTTATCTTATCTTTATCAACCCTAAGCTTTTAAAACAGCTGCAGACAGTCTGAAAGTAATCTGATTACATTCGATTATGATTTCACACATTGAGATTCAGCCAGTACACTTTTAAAAGGTACAGTTTGAACCTGACCACCTGACTCAGTCTCAGGGGGTCTGACCAACACCTCCACCACCCTCATCACCTGCCTGTTGCACACTTTTCAGGGGTGTTTTGTCCAGTCAGGTTAAACTCAATGAATGTCACGGTTTGACGTCTTCATGGACACTTTGCTCTTTGTTTACCTGTTGCCATGCTGACCTGTGCTATCACAGCTCCACTGATGATGGCTTTTGTGGTTGTAGCTCAGGAAGTAGAGCAGGTCATCAACTAATTAGGAGGTTTGTGTGTTGATCTTTGATTGCTCAAGTCTGCATGCCAAATATCTTTGGGCAAGATCCTAACCCCGGGTTTCTCTGCGATGGATGCATCACAGTGTCACTGTTACATAGAGAACACGTAAGCATAGAAAAAGAGCTTGAGGTTGAATAAGTTGAATAAAGCTTCTTACACTATATAAGAACCACTTCCATTTCCAAATTAGTTTAGCTCAGGTGAGCAGTCAGAGTGGATCAAATGGATCTTTTTTTGCCCTGTAGTAAAAACTTTATCTTACCCAGCAGTGCTGGTGTACAAAGCTGGCAGCTTTCTTCCTGAGTGCCAGCTAATCAATATTCTTATATTAAATTTATATTGATGAGGAAGAGCTTCCCACACAGGAGCTCATTCCTGAAGCCTGATAGTCAAAACTCAGGAGCAGATTAACATCTTTATTAATGATGGTTCAATACAACAGTAATGAGAGTGTTATTAATTATTGATCATTATCACTGTCTGCTGTTCTGATCTGATCAATTACATGAGATCAATCAATAATCACCAGTTAATTTACTCTAGATATCTTCATTGGTCTGTATCTTAAAAACACCTGATTGGTCAACAGTCAGTCCCCTTTTGATTGGTCCTGATGGTGTGATGTGGCAGCGTCTTGTTGGTCAGAGCGCATTGAGGCCACTTTCTTCTGCTTCCTTGAGCTCCTTTAAAGCCACGCACTCCTGCTGTGAGGCGCTGCGTCTGCCAGACCTTTACAAAGACAGACATGTGATTACTCATCTTTAATTATCAGGTGATCGATCAGTCTATGAGAGAGCAACAGTAGGATGTTAGCATCGCAGCTAATTAACCTAACACAGCTAGTGATGCTAACACAGCCACTGAAGCTAATTTAGGTACCAGAACTGGAATGTACTTTTTCACACAAGTTCGCGTTAATAATGGAGTAAATGGAGAGAGATGGTCCTTTGGGTTTGAAAACTCATCAGATTGACCTCTATCATTGCGTCCCTAACCTAACCTGTTCCACAGGGCTCAGTTTTGGGTCCATTATTGTTTTCTTTTTACACGCTTCCTTTAGCTGGCATCATTCAATCTTTTAGTGACATTATTTCATTTCTATCCCGATGACATTCAGCTGCATATGTCCTTTAAGCCTCATCAGCTGGGTAGGCTGTCCAATCTAGTCTAGTGCTTAACCCAGGCTTCTGATTGGCTTTCTAGCATCTACTGTTTCTTTCATTTAAGGAACATTCTGAAGACTAAAGGGGGCGGAGCCTTTAAGTCTGTGGAACAGTCTACCACCACAACTACATTTGGTTGACAATGTGGATTCTTTTAAAAAGCAATTAAAACTTTTCTGTTTAAACAGGCCTTCTGTTGATCAATGCTTGTTTTGTTTTTTTAAGCTTACATTTTTATCCACGTGTCACCTTTTGTATTGTCTGTGTCAGGGGCCACAACTGGCCCCCGCCTTAATATGCAAATTTAATGTTAGTGCGGCCCACGAGTTTGATATGTAAGACACTTTACAGTGTTGTGTGTGGAGCTGAACGAACCTACCAATCACGGTGGGATATGGATCTCGGGGGCGGGACATCGGCGGGACTTGATGCAAGCAGAGAAACATTTCTCATTGAGTGAAACGTACAACAGCGTTGCCCTGGACTGTTTTCTTTTCTGTGCCTGGCTGACTGCCTCGTTTCGGCACACGCGGACATTCGCCCCAGCGTGCTGCGTTCACAACACTTCAAAAAAGTTGTTTTTCAAGTTGCTGCCCGGCGGGACATTGTACATATATATATTTATATAAGTAAGCTGCGCCATAAAAGAAAAGTAAGGATGCAGCCTAATTTACTCTGCAGTCACATAGCGACGCGGTAACCCGGACTAATTATAGGGTCGTACCGTAATGTGTGGGTCGATGTTTTTTATTTACATCACTCTGTTTACATTGCCTCACACATGAACATTACATATATTGCAATATAATGTAAAAGTAGTCAAAACAAAAAACATCAACAACACCCCTCCCTGAGCCTGGTTCTGCCGGAGGTTTCTTCCTGTTAAAAGGGAGTTTTTCCTTCCCACTGTTGCCAAAGTGCTTGCTCATAGGGGGTCATATGATTGTTGGGCTTTTCTCTGTATCTATGAAGCGCCTTGAGGCGACTTATGTTGTGATTTGGCGCTATATAAATAAAATTGAATTGAACAACAGCTGATTTGTTATGTGTCACAGTGTCATTTCTGCTTCTTTCTCCTGTAACAACAGGATAACAGTCCATGAGCAGCCTTTTTTGCGCTCGCTATCATGTAGTTGCCCTCTGTGTCTCCCTTTGTGTAACTGTGTTTATATTGTGATGTTAGTTCTGGTGCCCTGCGCTCCGTGTTTTCCTCACCCCGTCATGTGCTGCTCCTTGTTCTCTCTCCCTCTCCAGGTTGCCTCTGTGTACGTCCCGTGTTGTGTTGAAGGTTTGTGTCTGGTGTCAGCACCTTCACTTTGTGTCTTTCCCGTCCTGTCGCGTGTAATTATCCTCAGCTGTGATCCCCGTGTGCTTCCACTTCCCTCATCACCTTCTGTGTATTGATGTCAAAGCCTCCCTCTCTTCCGTGTCGCATCATCCCATGTGTGTGATTCTCCCTGTGTCTCCTTGTGCACATTATAATTAGTTTTTCCCAGTTTAGTTTTGTATTGTTTGTATGATCTGTTTCCCACCATAAAAGCTGTGCTTTTGAGTTTAAGTTCCATTCCTGTGAGTTTGCGTTTAGGTCCATTCCTGCCTGCCACACAGCCCAAACATGACAGAAAGGTTGGTGATGAGCACCAACAATTTCAGGAAAAGTGGGAAATGCAATGTTTCTTTGAGTTCAGGGGCACCCCGACGTGTCTTATTTGCACAGAGAAAGTTGCGCTGCACAAGGAATACAGTTTGAAATGTCATCACACAACTAGACATGCTGAGGTGGATGCAAAATACCAGGGAGATGAGAGAGCGAACCGGGTTGCCAGTCTTAAAACAGATCTACTGAGGCAGCAAGATTTCTTCAAGAAAGCAACCAAAGAGAATAATGCAGCAGGCAGCAGTCGGAGCCACGTGGTCAGTGAGATGATTGCTAAAGCAGGAAAGCCATTCACAGAAGGGGGATTTGTCTAAAAGTGCATATTGCAGGCTGCAAATATAGTCTGTCTGGAAAAGAAAGGTCAGTTTAGCAACATCAGCCTTTCTGCCAACACCGCAGCAGATCGCATTTCTGACCTGTCAAGTGACATTTATGACCAACTGTGTGAGAAAGCCAAATGTTTCAGTGTATACTCAGTCGCTCTTGATGAGACCACAGACATCACCGACACTGCCCAGCTCCCAATGTATGTCCGTGGTGTTGATGACAGCTTTGAAGTGATGGAGGAGCTGCTCACAGTAATTCCAATGCATGGCCAGACCACCGCTCAGCAGATATTTACAAGCTGTGTGATGCCATTGAGATTTGCCATGGAAGAGGTTTGTTGGAATAACAACAGATGGAGCGTCATCAATGACAGGGAGGAAACATGGACTGGTGGCACTTCAAATAAAACTGGAAGAGTTAAAACTGTTGTGAAATGCATCAACCAAATCAGATCCAGGGGCTTACAGCACCAAAGGTTCTGTGCTTTTTTAGAGGAAATGGAGTCAGAATATGGGGATGTGCTCGACTTCACTGAGGTACGTTGGCTCAGCAGGGGAAATGTATTAAAGAGACTTTTTGAGTTGAGAGCAGAAGTGAAGCCTTCATGGAGAAGGATGGAGTTAGTGTTCCTGTGCTAACTCATCCCAAATGGCTCATGGACTCAGCTTTTCTTGTTGATATGACACATGAGCTTAATGTACTGAACAAGACGTTACAAGGCCAGGGGCAACTCGTCAGTGCTGCCTATGACAACGTGAGAGCATTCTCCACAAACCTGCGCTCTGGAAAGCTCAGCTCTCTCAGACAAACCTTTGCCATCTCCCAGCATGCAAGGCACTCGTGGATGCAGGAAAAAAAGTATGTTGATGTCATTTTGAGGCTACAGGAGGAATTTGATCACAGATTTGCTGACTTCAAGACAAACAGAGCCACATTTCACATTTTTGCGGACCCCTTCTCCTTTGATGTGCAAGATGCCTCTTCTGTTCTTCAAATGGAGGAATCATTGAGCTGCAGTGCAACTCTGAACTCAAAGTGAAGTTCAGGGAGGTGAGTGGAAAAGCAGCTTGGGCAACCTTTGAGAGGATTGAGCCCTAGTTTCCCTCGGCTTTCCCGAATATTCAAGCAGACCATGTGCCTTTTTGGGAGCACATACTTGTGCGAAAAGCTCTTCTCCACCTTGGACTTCAGTAAGTCCAAGTACAGGTCCAGAACTACTGATGATCATCTTCAAGACATACTGAGGGTCTCAGCTGCTTCTTCCCTCGGGCCAAATCTGGCTCGGCTATGCAAAGAGCTGCCAGGTCTCTAGCAGCGAGGAGTAGGCAAGAGAAGCCAGAAGAGCAGTTCATGTTCTCCATGTTCCATTCATGCAAAATACAACGACTAGTGACATAAATGGTTTTAATTACTTTTTTCTTGATGTTGGCCCTGGCTTGGCTAAAGAAACTTTAAAAACTGGACACCCTCCTAAAACTATTAATGTAGCAAACTCAATGTTAATGAGGGGTGTAGATGAAGAGCAAATTATTGATATAGTTACATCTTTTAACTCCAAGAAATCGACTGTGGTGGTATTAATATGGACTTAATTAAAGATATTATTGGATGTATTGTGAAACCATTTACCTACATTTGTAATCTGCCATTACAAAGTGGCTTATTCCCTGATAAGATGAAAATCGCAAAGGTAGCATATAATATATAAAGCTGGAGATAAACATCTTCTCACAAACTATCGGCCCATCTCTCTACTACTGCAGTTCTCTAAGATACTGGAAAAAATATTTTACAATAGATTATATGACTTTATCAAAAAAACAATGCACTATATGAACAGCAGTATGGATTCTGACCCAAAAGGACCACAACACGTGCCTTAATGCAGTTTATACATACAGTAACAATTGCTATTGGAAACAAAGAATATGCTGTCAGAATTTTTTAGATTTAAAAAAAGCATTTGATACCGTTGATCACAATCTTTAACTTAAACTATGTACATGTGGGGTCAGTGAGGGGGCATTATCATGGGTTACCTTAAAAACCGTAAACAATTTACCCAAATAAATGCCATAAAGTCAAAATTGTGTGCGGGGTTCCACAAGGATCAGTTTGGGGGCCGCTGCTATTCATGTTGTACATTAAAATTTAAACTTTTTCAAACTATGCAAAATTGCAGAATATTTTTAAGGTTATCTGCTATAAAAATCCAGGCCAGGAAAATCTGCTTCATGTTTTTCTGTTTTATTCTCAGTTACTTTGACACAAAGGCCTCTGCTGTGATGCTCACGCCTCTGATGAAGTCTCACATGTATCAGTGCTCATAAATGATCAGAATATTAATATTTCTGACTGTCTGAGGCAAAACTGAATCGAATCAAATGGATTGTAGAAATCAGTGATGGTACCCAGCCCCAGTGAGCAGCCTAGGCCTGACAGAGTGGATGTACCGTAGCTGTGGGTAATAAGAGAAGATGAAAAGAACGATTGATAACTTTTTTGTTAAGGCCTGATCCGTCTGAAGTTCACAGCCAGCTCTGACACAGAGCCATCAATCTTTGAACGCTGAAAAAGCAGCAGTGTGTCCAGAAACACATTATATACTGCGATGAATGCCCAAGTGTCCCCTCCCCCCGCTGCCTTTCAGCGGCAGGCAGCAGCAAACAGGTCGTCAGAGGAGCCGATGTGATCATTAAGAGAGCCAAAGCACTTTAAGCACAAGCACTTTTTAACTTATCTGTCTGGTAGAAATGTGCTCCAAATAAAGAACTTTGTGTTGACAAGATTGTTAGTGAATCATTTATAAATCAGTATTGTCTGTATGGACAGCAATTCCCCCAATAAAGTGCACATGTAAAACTGCGGTGTAAAGAGATGCGGTTTAAAAATTTGGGTGCGCCTAACTTTTGTGCCGGTGCGCCTAAGAAAAAAGTTAGGCGCACCAGTGCAACTGTGGCAAGCCCTGATTCTGCAAAAGAGAGTAATAGGGATGAAAAATAAAACTACTGCAAGAGAACCATCAAATCCACTTTTTGTCAAATTAGATATTCTCAAATTTAAAGATTTGGTCGCCCTCAGAACTGCACAGTGTACAAAGCAGCAAATAAGTCTTTGCCCCACAATGAGACCGAATACTCCTGACCTGAAGGACAAATGTAAAATATCACAGTATCAGAGGAGTTAGTGTGTGCAACACCTGCACAGGTGAGATCAAGAAAAGTACATAAAACTCACACGCCTGTTTAAAAAGAATAAATGCATGAATATAGGAAATCTTCCTGTCAGTGACTGAGTCGTCTCATTGTGTCCTCATTTTTATAGGTCATTGTCAGAGTACTCCAGTGTGTTCATTCAGGTGTTTGTCACATATATGTGAAATACGCTCAGAGATTAAGTTAAACACAGGGCGCTTAGTTGATGTAAACATGTCGTTTGTTGTTGTTTTTGTTTACGTGCTGAAAATTGTTTTATTTGTGTATGTTCATGTGTTGCACTTGTACATAGTGAAACATGTATGGATCCATTAATGTTAATTATGGATTTGAAAGCAATGAAATTTGAAATAGGGGGTGGGAACAGGAAAAGTGTAAACTTCATCCTGCTGCTTTTATGTGCAGACATAGATATATACATGAAAACTTGATTTGTTTTTCCTCTTGTTATTTCACTTATATTTGCATGTCTGAAATAATAACTGTGTTCAGGAGAAGGTTAAAGAACTGTTAATACAAACATTTGAATGTGAACAGCAGATATAGAAGACTGAAGAATCGGTCATGGTTCCTGTGACTCAGTGTTTGAGTTTGGTGGGTTTGTGATTTATTTTGGGTTTATGAAGGGATTTAAGTTCTAGGTCTGTCACCTTTAAGTACATTTCTATGTTTCTAGCTCTGTTCTGTGGTTAATCTTAGCTCCCTTCTGTTAGATTGAAATTGTTAAATGTTGCCATTGTTGCACTTAAATGTGTAAACCGTGCCTTAAACTGCGTGGTTAGATATTCTTCTGTTCGTCCGACACATCTATGATGCTGGAGGAGGTAATCAGCTGTAGCTGTTTAACTACAGGCACATTCTGAGGGATGGTCACTCCCAGCTATTTAGGGGCTCGCCTACGCTTGTATATGGTGAACCATTAAAGTTAAGCCGTATACGGGTGTGGGGAGATGGCCTTTGGATAACCAGGAAATGTGGTTAACAGTTGTGAGCATATATTGTGTGGCAGGAAGACACACACACAGAATACAGACACTGATGTTGTTCAGATATGCCTGCTCAGGAATGTCACATGTAGTTGTAAAATGCATACTCATGAGCGTAACCAATAAAAGCAGCCTGCAGAGGGAAGCTAGTTGAAGTAGTTCGGAGGCAGCTACTTCCCTTGCGGCAAGTGCAACAAAGAGCGCTGTGCGATCTCGTTCTTGAGTGAGTGCCTGTTTATCCAGCAGTTTCAGGAAAATATCCCTGACACTTTCTGTGATCCCTGAAGGTGGCTCTGGTAAAGCTAGCAGATAGCCGGTAGCTTACCACCTGGCCTCCACGTCCTCGATGGTGTCAGGCAGCGGCACGTTGAGCGTCTCTGGCAGGAAGCAGGCGAAGCAGCCGGCGAGCACGGCTGAGCCACCGTACACCAAGCTAGGCAGAGCAGGGAGTACCTGGGAAATGTCGTCCCATCAGTAAAGTGTTTGCCTGTATTGATGACCTCGATCATATTCAAAGGACGGTTAGATTAGTGACATTACTTCATCTAGGATGAGGACGGCGGGCGCTGCCATGCTGCCAATTCTTGCCATGGTGGAGACGAAGCCCATTCCCGTCTGCCTGAAAGCACAGGCACACATCACATGATCTAAATGTTTTTACGTATGACATAAAACAGACATGCAAACAGGAAATGACATGATGTAGCAAGGAAACAAATCATTTAGCTTATCAGAGTAAGAAGAATTCTGATAAGCTTCTTATGTTTGGCATTATGCTAACAGAGGAGAGTCGCTCTGAGAGACTGCTATGACACCACAGACTGGGATGTGCTCCTGAGCCCACATGGTGAGGACATAGAGGGGGCGACACACTGTCTTACAGACTACCTCAACTTTTGTGTGGACACGGTCGCCCCTGCTAAGACGGTACGGTGTTATCCTAATAACAAACTGTGTGTAACACAGGAAGTCAAAGCTGTCCTCAACATGAAGAAGAAGGCTTTCAGGAGCAAAGTGAAGGAGGAGATGAAAGCAGCACAGCAGGAGGTGAAACGCTGCCTGAGGGAAGCAAAGGACACCTACAGGAGGAAGGTGGAGCAGAAGTTGGAGAGGAACAATATGAGGGAGGTCTGGAATGGTGTGAAAACCATCACAGGCCACAACACCAAGAAAAGCACAGTGGGGGGGGGGGGACTGTGGAGAAGGCAAACGAACTCAACAACTTCTTCAACAGGTTTGACCAGCCCACAACCCCCCCACCCTCACCTTCACTACAGAGTCCAATCCCCACTCTCCTACCTCCCTCGCTTCCCCCCCCTTCCTGACACCATGACACCCCCCTCCTCCAATCCCTCTCTCAGCAGCAAGACATCTCCCCCCCTCCCCTCCTCCCAAACATCTCCCAGTGTCACAGTGGATCAGGTCAGGAGACAACTGAGGAAGCTTCGCCCCAGAAAGGCAGCAGGTCCAGACAAGGTGTGTCCTAGGATGCTTAAGGCGTGTGCTGCTGAACTTGGGGAGCTGCTACAACGAGTCTTCAACCTCAGTCTGCGACTGGGGAGAGTGCCCGCCCTATGGAAGACATCCTGCATCGTCCCGGTCCCCAAAAGGAACCGGCCCAATGAGCTGAATGACTTCCGACCGGTGGCACTGACGTCACATCTTATGAAGACTCTAGAGCGACTCTTCCTCAACCTCCTCCGACCACAGGTACAACATGCCCAGGACCCACTACAGTTTGCATACAAGGCGGGTGTCGGAGTGGAGGATGCCATCCTGTACCTCCTACACAGAGCCCACTCACACCTGGATGGGGGAAAAGGCACGGTCAGGATCCTGTTTCTGGACTTTTCCAGTGCCTTTAATACCATCCGGCCCTGTATGCTTCAGGAAAAACTGAACAGGATGGAGGTGGACCCCTGCCTGGTGGCTTGGATCTCCGACTACCTCACCGACAGACCACAGTACGTCAGGCTGAAGGACATCACGTCTGACACTGTCGCGCTGACCTAGTAGGTGTGGCTGTTATTCCTCTCTTCCTCCTCCTGCCCACTACCTGTTCGGTGCTGCTGTTTGAGCATGGCCACTGATTAGACCTTGGGTGCAATCAACAACTAAGCACGGCCTGGTGTGCGCCGCCCTGCCAGGTGAGCCACATTAGAGCAATCAAGGGTGGGCGTGCCTAGTAGACCTTAAAATGCATGCAGCAGTCATTTGACCCGTGTGCGACATACTGAGAGGACAGCAAACAAAGTATGATCCACTTTTCCACTGTGAGGAAGACTTTGAACAAGACGGGCTATCGGTAAGCTCTTGAGCTCACATTTGCTGCACATATATTTGGAACTGTGGAAGCTCAGTTGTGCAAATGTTTTACGCTTAGGGAAATAGTTGCTGCATTTAAGTTTAAAAAATTATATTGACAAAAATGAATGTTTAAGTTTGAATAAATTGTTTGTGCAGTTAGTGTTCCCACATATTTATGTTAATTAATATTAAAAATAGTTACCCCAAATCCTTGGGTGGATCGTAAAACTAGTGAATAAATGTTTGGTTTTGATTTAAAGAAAATAATTCTTTGTAAAGAAAATCCTTAAAGTCTATTAAAATGTTTGAACTTTAAAATGTATACTTTAAAATACAATTGTTTATAAAAAAAAAGTGTTAATGCAAAGAAGACACATTTTGTATATTTAAGAACCACAGTTAAATTAACAGTTAACCACATGGTAAATGGCTTTACTGAAGTGTATTTTGTTATTTCATCTGTCTTCTGTGTAATGCATGTAATTTATCTGAATGTTACTGGTTAATGGAATGTTCTTTATTTTTGTGTTGAAAGGTTTTTTTACCTGCTGCTACCTACCAGCTATCAAACTAGTTGGTCTAAATAAAGTTGAGTGAAATTCAAAGTCTGGTCTTTTTCAAGTGTGGACACCTCACAGTCAGAGGAACACTTGACAGACACTGTGGTCAGCAGCACAGGAGCACCACAGGGAACTGTGCTGTCCCCTCTTCTCTTCACCCTGTACACCTCTGACTTCTGCTACAACTCTGAATTATGCCACATTCAGAAGTTTGCAGATGACACGGCCATCATGGGGTGTATCTGGGATGATCAGGAAGAGGAGTACAGAAGTCTGGTGAGGAACTTTGTCACATGGAGTCACACAAACCACCTGCAACTCAACACCTCAAAGACTAAGGAACTGGTTGTGGACTTCGGGGGGTCCAGAGAAGGTCCACTGCCGGTTCAGATAAAGGGGGAGGAGGTGGAGGTGGTCAACAAGTACCTCGGGCTGTGGGTGGACAATAAACTGGACTGGTCATGCAACACAGAGCACCTGTATAAAAAAGGCCAAAGCTGACTGTACTTCCTCAGGAGGCTGAGGTCTTTTAACATCTGCAGGAAGCTCCTGAGGATGTTTTACCAGTCGGTGGTTGCTGGAGTACTTTTCTATGCTGTGGTGTGCTGGGGGAGCAGCACAGCAAAGAAGGACTCATCCAGGCTGGAGAAACTGATCAGGAGGGCTTGCTCTGTGGTCGGCATGAAGCTGGACACTCTGGTGACAGTGGCAGAGAAAAGGACATTAAAGAAACTGCTGGACATTATGGACAATGCCAGGCATCCTCTGCACACGGTCGTAAACAACCAGAAGAGTCTGTTCAGTGACAGGTTGCTTCTCCCCAAGACAAGAACTAACAGACTTAAAAACTCCTTTGTCCCACACGCCATCAGACTGTTTAACTCCTCTCTGGAGGGGAGAGGGAGGGGAAACAGGAGGACAAAGGAGGGGGGGACAACTAAGCTCACTGTACAATACCTTTTGTGCAATACTTTTTGTAAATAGTCAACAGTGCAATAGACTCAATACTTGAAGTGTGTGTGTGTTCGTGTGTGTTCGTATTTCCCAGAGGACCCACCCGAGGGATTAATAAAGTTCTATCTTATCTTCACACACTGAGGTGAATTATGGAGGTCCACGCGGTTCTGAGCGTCACCATCTGCAGGGTTTGTTCACCTGCGTAAGCTAATGCTAGCTCTGCTCCATGCTAATCCCAAAAGCTAACCAGCATTAGACTCATAAACACACGTTGGCCGTTGGTAATTACAGCTCAGTGCACTCATCTTTAACGTGCTGATGTTTATTTTTAACCAATCACCACGTTACGCAGATAGTGTGAAAACGTTTATATAAAGTTTGTGACTGAACAGGCTGCAACACTTACGCCGTGTTCTCATTATTAAAGCAACTCTACCCTCCACAACAGAAAAAACAACAAACTAAACAGCAAACAAACAAACATGTAACTTCATAAAAACTGATACCACATCCATTTAAAAACCAAAAGAGAATTACACATTTTCATACTTAGTACTCTGCCGTTCAAGCCCAACAACAGAAACACATTTTTGTCTGATTCCTGCACTGAAAAAACAAACTTTATACACAGTTTAGACTGTGTCATTTTCACTGTGCTTTAGAGATAATAGTAATAATAACTCATTTAAGTTTCATAATGTGGACTATGGAAACAGTGTGATGGTAACAGCCAGCAGGTTAATAATTTGTATTGCCCTTGTTTGTAACATAACTTTGAATTATTATTCAAAATGTCAAAGTTCCACACAGTAAGAAAAATAAGGAAGCATAGGTCAGCATTAAATAATAATAAAACAACAGTGCTCTCCCCCCGTCAGCTGGTAATTTAGTTTATAGAGTGCAAGGCAACATGTCTGAAGGTTCTCAGCCATCAGGTCATCGCAGTCTGGACTTCTTTAAGTTGCTTGAAGATCTTTCAACTGAGAAGCTTCTTCAGTTCTCAGATGAAATTTTAGAGAATCCCAGTTTTTAAGCCCCGTGGGAGTGTCCCCTAAGATGGTCCTGGACCCACTATTGATCAGCGTGCGGCCCTTCAGTCTTTATACAGGGAGTGCAGAATTATTAGGCAAGTTGTATTTTTGAGGAATAATGTTATTATTGAACAACAACCATGTTCTCAATGAACCCAAAAAACTCATTAATATCAAAGCTGAATGTTTCTGGAAGTAGTTTTTAGTTTGTTTTTAGTTTCAGCTATTTTAGGGGGATATCTGTGTGTGCAGGTGACTATTACTGTGCAGAATTATTAGGCAACTTAACAAAAAACAAATATATACCCATTTCAATTATTTATTTTTACCAGTGAAACCAATATAACATCTCTACATTCACAAATATACATTTCTGACATTCAAAAACAAAACAAAAACAAATCAGCGACCAATATAGCCGCCTCTCGCCCTATGACAGCTGGGATAGGCTCCAGCGCCCCCCGCGACCCTGAAAAGGATAAGTGGAAGCGAATGGATGGATGGATGGATGGTAGTAGGCTTTCGAGCCTACACAGTTTGGAGTAAGACAACATGCATGAAGAGGATGATGTGGACAAAATACTCATTTGCCTAATAATTCTGGACTCCCTGTACTGCGGCTCCGTGGTTTGGGAAAATAAATTATAAGTATTTAGCTGAAGTGTATTTTATTTGAGTTCGTTCTTTTTTTAACTTGTAGTTCTACATTGGAAGATTATCGTGATCTTGAAATATAAAAATAAAATGATATTTTATTATTTTTCATTGCTCAAAATTAGAGTCACACTCGCAGAAGCTGGTATATCTGCCGAAACGCCGTGCATTTATCGAGGTAGCCCAAGTATGGAGAAATGTAAGAAAAGAAAAATATCTGAAGAAAATAGAACATTTAATGATGCCTGGGCAGATTCATTTGCATTTACTTCTGACGAGAACGGCCTACCAGTATGTTCAGAGGTTCAGGAGTAGAAGTCCCATTGAAAAGTGCTATAGAAATGCAATCCATTATTATTATTATTATTATTATCATTATTATTATTATTATTATTATTATTATTATTATATCATGGCAGACCCAACGATGTTTACATGAACATGCTTTACAGCTTCTCTTTATTGGCCACTTTTCACACGCGGTTGCTGTGCGCATGCAGCTGGTCTTATTTCCAGCACACAGTCCGACACATAACACAACAGCAGAGAGAGCACCGACTTTAAGGCAGGTGTGACCACCTCTCTTGCAGCAGCACTGCAGACCACGCCCCACCATACACATTAACCAGGCAAAATAAATATTTATGCAGGTATTTTGCAAATATTTATTATTCATTTTTTAGGAGCATAGTGCTTTTTTCCAATTATTTTTAAAATTCAGGTCAAAGCCCAAAAAGGATACAAGGATGACGGCTCAGTCTTTGTTTGCTAAATTTAAGTTCATCTTTTTAATTAATTTAAAAGAGACCTTCCCCTGGATGTTTTTCTTTTTTGTTATAATTTTTTAAGAGTTCAAAATGTGTTCATTACATAAATAAAATTTTATTTTCTTTGTAGCACTTCATGGATTTCATAAGCAACACACTATAGTTGTTTAGCATAACGGTAAAAAACAATGTAAGATAAGATAAGATAAGATAAGATAGAACTTTATTATCTTATCTTATCTTACATTGTTTTTTACATGTGTGCAGTGTTATCTTTGTTTTAGATGTCAAAAAGTATTTGCGGCTCCCAGTTTTCTTTTCCGTGTAAACCGGGTCCAAAAGGCTCTTTGGGTCTTAAAGCTTGCTGACCCCCGAGTCAAGGTGTGAAAAAGGTTTTCGGGTGAAACCGTTGTGAGACCCTGCCTCATCCTATCAGTGAGTTATTGAGATGAGTCACATGACCCTGGCCTAGCTGCGATGTTTAGTATTCAGACCAGTGGTTATGAAGTCATCAGAACAGGAATATTACTCAAACTCATTAATCAGTTGTTTCAGCAATTTGATCCTGTAGATATGCGTTTTTTGTTAGGTAAATTAACATTATTTAATATTAAATATGAGCCACTGGTTTTATTTAATCACCTGATAACAGTTGGGTACAGCTCACCGGTGTACAGGTAAACGGTGGTGAAGGAGGCTGAGGTGAAAGCTTTACCCAGGCAGGCCAGCGTGGTCCTCAGAGTCTGCATGTCTGTGGGGTTAGAAACGGGATTGGGAATAGGACCAGGATCAGAATTCAAGGCAGGGTCAGGATTTTGTTCAGGTTCACGACAGGACATAGGGTCAGAATTAGGGTTAGGATTAAAGACCTAGATCAGTGCCAGAATCAAAGATTTGGGTAGGAATTAGAATTAGTATTGAAATTAGAATTGGGATCATGGTCCACATTAGGATCGGGGTCAAAATCAAGACCCAGACTTCAATAGAGATTGGGACTTAGATCAGGATAAAGATCAGAATCCAAAATTAGACTCTGGGTCGGAGTCAGGTTCATGTTCAGGATCAGAAATAGGATCTGGATTAGAATCAGTTTCAGACCAGGATCAGAATCTGAACTGAAATCAGAGTCAGCATTAGGATTGTGACTGGGATCCTAATTAAGATCAGGGTCATGATCAAATCCAGGACAGGGTATAGGAATGGATTGGGGTTATGTTCATATCAGGGTCGAATCACGATTCAGATTGGGTCGTTGTCAGAATCCAGGACCATGATTTGAATTAGGATTCTTTTAAAAAATTCAAATTGGAATTAGAATCGGGATCTAAATTAGAATCAGGAACAGGGCAGTATCACAGTCGGGATTAAGATTACAGTTCAGATTGCATCAGGATCAGATTCTGGATCAGGATCAGGGTTGAATCAGAATGAGATTTGGGATCACAATCCTAAATCAGTGTTATGATAAATTTGGGGATATGGAATAGGATCTAAATCAAGATTGTGATCAAAATACGGATTGGGATCAGTTTCCGAATTAGAATCAGGGCCAGGGTCTCAAATAGATTCAGAATGGGGATCAGGATTAGGATGTACCTGTGGGGACAAAGATGTTGGCAAAGATGATGGCGGCAGAGAAGAAGAGACAAACTGCCTGAGAGACCCGCCTCCCCAGGTAACTGAGTATTCCCAATGCAAACAGTTTGGCGGGAATATCTACAGCTCCAAAGATGATCTGCATCAGGTAAATACTCACCTGCAACAACAAACAACCAATAGGAAGGAAGTACAGTAGATCCAACCAATAGGATGGGAGAAGAAGTTTAAACAGGTGTACTGAAACTTCAGCAGGTAAGTAGGAAGACAGGTATCGGGTTGCTCACCCCAAACTTCTGGAGGTCCATCGCCAGGCCATAGTATGCAAAACTAGTAGAGAACCTGCACAGAGGTGAGTACACAGGTGTACAGGTGGATACAGGAGCTTCATTTTATTTAATAAAAAAAACATAAAACAGATAGAAGAAGCAGGTAAACAGAAGAGCAGGTAAATGGGTAAACAGGTAAGCAGGTGAGACAGGTGAGCATATGAGCAGGTGTATGTCTGACCAGACGGCCATCAGACAAATGGAGATGCGTCTCATCCCCGGGGTCCTCAGCAGGTCGAACACCGTGAATGTTGAACGAGCCGACTCAATCTCTTTGTTCATGTGAGAGTGGAGCACCTGCAGTCACATGGGACAGAGCTCAGCATCTGATTGGAGAAATTGCACTTTTACACAGGTGGCCAGGTTACCTCAACAGTGATCTTATCGATCATCTCTGATTTCCCGTTGATCCGAGCAACTCGGTGAAGACTCTTCAATGCGTCCTCAGAGCGCTGGTTCAAAACAAGCCATCGAGCTGACTCTGAGTACCACCTGACCAATCAGAGCACAGAGAGAACTACTTGACCAATCGGAGAGCAGAGAGAAACACCTGACCAATCACTGTCCTTTTTTTAAGTCTGACTGACCAGCTGTAGGCGAAGAACAGGAAGTTAGGTGCACAGACAACCATCTGCAGCTTCCTCCAGTCTCTTAGCCAATATGCAAGCCCAGCCAGGACCATTTGACCAAAGGTGAAGAAGAAGGAACTGAGTGTGCCGACTACTGTCCTCGTCTTGGTTGTGATCCACTCAACCTCTGAGGAGACACTCAGTTAGGAAGACAGACAAGTGCCCAGGTGGACAGGTAAATAAGGAACCAGGTAGACGGGTACTTAGGGAAACTCCGTTAATGATGACCCCAGACACCGCCATCCCACTCAGAAACCTGAAGATGCAGTAGGTGGAGTATGTGGGGGAAAGGGCGGAGCTACAGCCAAGCACAGCAAGTTGCAGGTATGACCAAATCAGAACGGACCGCCTCCCAAACCTGAGAGATAGACAGAAGGAGTCGGATTGCACTGCTAACCTGAGACAATGAACAGGTATACACAGGTAACTCTCACCTGTCAGATAAGCTGCCGTAGACTATGGCTCCCGTTAAAACTCCACCCATATAAATGGTTTGAATCATTTGTTTGAGAGGACGGAGGGAGCAGACCAGACTCCACTGTGACACACACAGGTGAGAGATTGATAGGTAAGAGACAAGTGACCTCATTAACATATCTGTGGCAATGCGCGCTAATAGGCTCGCCGTGTGCCTGCCGCTACCTCGGAGACGGTGGTGGCGAGAAAGTCTGATTGCTCAAAGGTCCATCCGTCAATGCAGTCTTCGGTCTCTAGGTGGCTAACATTAGTGGAACTGTTAGCAGCTAACAGCTGCCACTGAGGATTTGCATACCTGGACAACAGGTGCAACAGGAAATGATGTGACGGTCAGGTTAATTATTTAAACAACTGAGGAGAAGGAAGAAAACCTTACCTCCTGCAGCGGGCCAGTCTATTTCCTGAAGAATCAGGAGGGATAAACATTTTCAGCAGCTGCTTCTCATCCACCTGAAACAACCAATCACATTCATCCATCCAGATTTATTGATTTAAGGAAGTAAAATTGAGAAAACTAAAGAAATGGGATCATAGTGCCTGCACTAAAATGCCCAGACAGGTAGACAGTCAGGCTGACAGGTCACCTGGTGAAGGTGCGACAGGTTGCTCAAGCTGTGATTGGCTGGTATGCTGCAGTAGTGAGTGGGGACTCCAGAGACAAAGTTGTTTAGCAGGTTCTGACTCGCCATCAGCAAACCAGGTAAACTGATCAGGGTCACATGGATCCACTGGTACCTGCCAAACCCACCAACCTTGCCATAACAACAGGAAACACATTAACCCTAACCCTACACACCTGTATGACACACCTGGACAGTGAAGTTATTTCTTGCATAGGAGGAATTTAAGTGTCTCACCTCATCCAGCAGCTCAGCGAATCCCATCTCAGCAACAACAACAAATAGCAGCAGGTATCTTCAGGTGCTTCCAGGTGTTCTCAGGATCTGAACTTTTGTTCCATCAGAACAAACCTGACAAGAAACCAAACAGCAGACCTGAGCAGGTGTTTGGGTCAAAGGTCAAAGAGTGAAAAACATGAAAACAACTGCTCCGAGTTTCTTCTCGAGTTTAAAATTGTGAAATATTTGCATGGAGTCTGGTAAGAGCTCTTAAAGGATTACAGTCTGCAGCTGAGGAGAATGCAGAGGCAGAAAGAGGATTTACTCAGAGTACTTACAGAGGCTGCCGGACGGCCCGCTGACGGAGGGGCGACTGACGGAGCAGGCAGAAGACAGACTGAGAGGAAATGAGTGACTGGACATTAATCAGTGACTTTAGGACACTGTCTATTTTCCTAACTTTGTGTTTGTGTTAATGTTTGTGAGACACTGGCGACATCGTCAAAGTCACCACCAACATCACCACCAACCAAATAGACACCTTCAGCAGGGAGGAAACGATCACACTGTAGCACTCCATCAGAGAACTAATGCGGTCTGTGCTCTGACAGCGACCCGAGTATTTTAATAAAGAACAGGAAGACTGGAGCAGAAGATCAGGAACAGGAACATAATCATGTATCAGTAATAATACGTTTGTATCTCAACGAGTCGAGAAAGAAAAACTGGATAGAACACAAAAATTAGACAACAATTAGAAGGATTAGACATTTAGATTTTCAAAATAAAATACTTTATTGGGGCTCTTAGTCATACTGTTGTGATTTCAAAATAAAAGTCCATAACAGTTCATCAGGAAGTGTTCAAAACATCTGAAAACTGTGGAAACTTGTCCCCCCCCCCCGTGGAGTCATCTGTTTTCGTGTCCTCGCTCCTCACTGAGCTTCTCGCTGGAATTTGTCCAGCAGTTTTTGCAAACAATCATCTCAGCAGGTTTCCGAATGGTGGCGGCAGCAACTCATGAACACGCTGTGACACGTGTGTCAGTGTCCCAATCAGGGCGCAGCAGAGCAGGCGACTTTACAGTGTTTATGAAGCTGCAGAAAGACTGACACAGGTCAGAGGTCACAGCGTGAGATGTTTCTTCAGTCACACAAAAACTCTTGAAACTCTTACTGCTACAACTACACGTTTCTTTTCCAGCTATTTATTAATGAGTGACTTATATATATATATATTTTATATATATATATATATATATATATATATATACACACATATATATATATATATATATATATATATATATATGTGTGTATATATTGTACTATTCTTAGTTAGCGTATTGTCTGTCTCTTTAATGTTGGTTTATAATGGAGCACTGTGACAAAAAAATAATTTCCCCCAGGGATCAATAAAGTATTCTGATTCTGAAAAGCCTTAAAATGAAACCGTCAGTATGCCACACCAGACTCCATTTAAAAACTGTCTGATTTTAGATTTTATTCAAGCTCAAACTGCTCCTTCCCGTCAGTCTTAGTTCACATTCAGGCTCTGATCAAACAGACCAGACTCCATTTAAAATCTGTCTGATTTTAGACTTTGAATTGAAAATAAACTGAATTGTTCAGTTCATGTTTGGCTGTTTCTTTCTGTGACAAAGTTTCTCTTTGGAAATACAAAATGTCTCAAACATGAAACTGTTTCTACCGAGTTTCTACTGATCAACAAATCAACCAACCAATCATAAATCAGTCTGTGAGCTACGGGACAAAAGAAATGTTTAGTGAACATCCCAGTCTGTGTATAGGTCATTAGTGAATCTGCCTTGTTCACGATGACTCGACGTTGTTCCCGTCACGCTTCACCGTCTCTCAGTTGATCATTACCGACCTCTGTAATCATCCATCACACTCAGTCTGAGTAACCCTCAGAGGTCAAACATACGTGTTCAGGTTGGTTTCCAGCAAAGAGCCCTACTTTGACACCGTCACAGGTTTATCTGTGGCACGGCCTTTAAAGGAGTGTCCATAGTGCCATCCTGTGCCTGTACAAAACATGACGTCACCTGGTTGGCGCTAACTAACGACTGAACCAATAACTGAGAGGTAAATAAGAACTGTAGAGGCTCGTCGTTGTGTCTCTCTGATGCTGTCGGCGGTTTCTCGCTGTGGCGAGCTGCAGTGAAACACGTGAATCCACTCATTAGCTGTGATGTTCGGGTCTGTAGACTGAATGAATCAGTGTGGAGGGGAGCCTGTTTGAGTCAGGTGGCCCGCTGGTTAACCTGACTACACTGTCACGTCCTTTACCGCCACAAGACAGCGCTAAACATGCTCCAATAACTAGTTATTTCTTAAATCCAGCTTCACAGAGTTAAACCTCTGAGCTGTGAGCGAGCCTGAACACACACACACACACACACACACACACACACACACACACACACACACACACACACACACACACACACACACGTTGGACTTTGGTCTTTAAAAAAAACTAGGCGTGCTCATTCAGTTTGACTTTATTCACACAGAAACCAGAACACCAACGGTCCCTGAAGGCATCGTGGTGGCTTCAACAACACCTCATTGTCAGGACAAACAGGAATGATCAGACTGAAGGATAAATATGAAGCTAAGAGCAAGTAAATATATCATGGACACACACACACACACACACACACACACACACACACACACACAGTTAAACTACAAAAATATAAAAACAAGTTAAAGAAACAAAACAACAACAAAAAAACAAACACATCAGTCTTCCAATCAGACGCGCCACCACTTCTCCCAGCACCTCTCATTGGTGGATGAGCTTCACAGTGTGGTGAGAAACTCTCTGACCTGCAGACAAAAATTAAGTCCTGTTACCAGATTACAAAAGCCTTTCAAAATAAAACCACCAGGTGAAAGTTAAATGAGAATTAAATACAAGCACAGAAAGATGTAAGCAGCACATACATGAACAAACAGCCAAACATGGAAGAATCTGACATATTTTACTGTCACTTCAAAGTATACAAACTTTTGCGCAGGTCACAGAGTTTACACAGTTTATTCAGTTACTCTCAGGAACGATGTTCAAAAACAGATTAAACACATGTTAGGTGTGTTGCTTTATATAAACAGGCACACGTCAGAATATAAAATGCAGCAAAGACTGAGATTAGGGCTGGGCCATATTATACCGTTCACGGTAATACCGGTATAATGTTAGGCAACGATAGGAAAATGAAATATCGCGATAGAATGGGAGTAAAACGCGCATGCGCAGTGCCTTTGTTTTCATACGCACATGGCCGATTGTTGGTTTGTAAAAATGGTGCAACTTCCGTGATGTGGAACTGGTTTGGTGTTTGTCCGTCAGATACACAACAAAGCACATTTTTTTGCAGAACATGCAAGCGGCCGTTGTTATTGTCGTATTTGTCGGACTAAGATGCTCTTAAATCTGGGAGTAATCTGGGTCCCAAACTCCGTATATTTGACTTCAGGTCAAACAACACTGCAGCATCACTGAGAGTTGAAAACTGTCTAAATTCTTTGATCTTTAATAAAACGATCAGCATTGCTGCTTTACCAGGTGTAACTATAAAGTTTAACTTCCAGGCATCCATGAAAACAAAAGTTATTACATTTAACGGAGTTAGAAGTTAGCAGGAAGCTAGCGGAAGTTAGCTCGCTAGTTTCGCTAGTTACCTAAGCATGATATAGCATGTTCTGACTGAGAGATTTCTGAAAAAATTCAAACGTACAGCTCTGCTATCACTTCCAACATAAATGAAGACAGGAAACTAAACAGCAGTGACGTTTGTAGGGTTACTGAAGTTGGGCTAGCTGGTATATAATGATGTGCTACGTGATCGCTAGCGACACAGCTATGTTAGCATAACATAAACAGTGAAGCTGGAGGACGAACACTAACACTTTTCCACTTATAAAAGTTAACGTGAAGGTTCTTCATGGTTAGAGACAAATGCAATCGCATGGCAGGATGCTGTAAACGGACCAAACTTCAGTCAGGAGAACAACTGAGATAATCCATCCACAATACGAGGTTAGTCATTAATATACTGCAACAACATGGGAATAGCTCAGCTGCCAGAGAATTCAACATTAATGAATCAATGGTACAGAAGTGGAGGAAGCAAGAAGAATGAGTTTAATAAAGTTTGATTTATCTGACTGCTTTGTTTCGCTTAATGTGCCTTATAATCCCGTGCACCTTATGGTCCGAAAAATGCGTACTGCACACTGCAGTTTAATGTTGCAAAGCACCTCTTTTTAACTTCAGTGGATATTATACATGGTTATGCTCAGGATATGTCAGCCCATTTCTACTGGAAATGCCTTTGGGTTAAACTTTCAGCAAGGAATTTGCATTTGCACTGTTACATTTTTATAAAGCTTTAATGTACATAAAAACCAGCTTCTTGTTTACGTGAAAATAAATGGAAGGTTGTCTTTTTGCGCTAGTAATGTTGTGGAGTTGTATTTTGTCTCGCATCAATTATATCGTCAGTTATATCGTTATCGCAAATTTTCAAATATATATCGTGATAAATATTTTTGGCCATATCGCCCTGCTCTAACTGAGATTTCTATTAAGAATTAAGATACTGATTGTTAAAAACCCCAATAAAAGCTTGACGGTCTTTCCTCTCGTGGCGATCGTTGGGTCTGCGCTTCAGCAGGCCCGCTAGTTCAGAGACGCATCACCCCCCACTGTTTCCTAGCCAACTTCCAAGAAACAGCCTTCCCTGCAGCCTTTTATTCAGTGAATGCAAGCACCACCCATTGTAACACCCACAAATGGTTAAAATCACCGCATGCGTCTGTGTGTGTGTCTTCTTGCCACACAATATATGCTCACAACTGTTAACCACATTTCCTGGTTATCCAAAGGCCATCTCCCCACACCCGTATATGGCTTAACATTAATGGTTCACCATATGCAAGCATAGGCGAGCCCCTAAATGGCCGGGAGTGGACATCCTTCACAAGATAAGGAAACCAGAATCTCACATGAAACCTGCCTGTAGTTAAACAGCTACAGCTGATTACCTCCTCCAGCATCATAGATGTGTCGGACGAACAGAAGAATATCTAACCACGCAGTTTAAGGCACGGTTTACACATTTAAGTGCAACAATGGCAACATTTAACAATTTACCCTGACAGTGACGGTACTCCTGACAAACAGAGTCACTCGTTATACAGACGAGGAGTCAATGACTTCTACATAAAAGCAAACAAGAAGTGGTTCACTGGTTGTTTGTAACCAAGAGAAGAAACAGAGCGGTTTGGGACGTGTATGAAAAACAAATAAAACCACCATCATCAGAAGGAAAACCTTCAAAATAAAAGCTCAGACTGACCTTGTCGATGATGGCTTCCTGTTTGATGCGGTCGTTCTTGAAGTCGTCGTTGACGTCCAGGACGAGAACAGGAAGTTCGCTCAAATAATCAAAGTCCAACCTTAATGCAAACACAGGTTAAAAAGGCGCTCCTGAACGCACCGCTGAGGCTCTGAGCACGCTCAGTGGCATATAGTTACCTGAGGTTCCTGTGGTAGAGCCAGGCTTCATGTTTGAAGTGCAGCTGCTCAAGGTACTCCAGAGGAATTTCCTGCTCTTCTTGCCGGCCGCGATGAAGCAGCCGCTGCATGCAGCGCTGAAAAATACACACACAAACACGGCACCTGAAGGCAACCGAAGGAAGGAGAGCCCATCACAGAGGGCGATGCGTTTACCCTGAGGTGGCAGGACTCTCCAGGTTCTCCTGTACGTCTTTACCTGTGGCGGGGCTCTGAGGTAGATGATGGCGTCGAGAGCGATGTCGGACTCAAACTGGTTCAGTAACCAGGTGTGCCAGTCCTGATACACACTCCACTCCGTCTCCGACAGGTCGCCACTCTCAAACAGGTTTGACGCAAACACGTACCTGTACACACAGGAGTTACATGTCTCACACCTGTGTCTGTGTTAAATGCGTGCGAGTTACCTGTCAGGTGATCAATGGTCATGAGAATTTACATAATTAAGATTAAGGAACTGACCTCCCAGCCCATTGTTCCCTCAGTGGGCTGGTTTCAGTCATTATGTTTATAAGATTGAAACCTGCAGTCAGCTGAGACTGAAGACGTCACCTGATGATGATGAAACGCTACGTGCAGATGAACAGAAGCAACCTTTTGGAGACCTGTCAGGTAAGTTACCTGTCGGAGTAGACGGAGCGCTCGTAGAACTGGACGGGGTTTTCTGCCTGCTGAAGTTTGATTGATGGCGACTGAAGCTGAGCTCGAACTCTGCTCAGACACGCGTAGCTCTGCACACAGGTGAGACTCACTTGAGACAGGTACACATAGTCTGACACACAGTGCTGCTATGGTAGGGGATGGAGCCAGGTGTGTTACCTGGAAGGTGTAGGACCAGCGGCTGGGTTTATCGTACAGCATCTGCAGCAGGTTTCCTCCACTCTTTTGAGATGAGCTCAGCTCCTGCAGGTAAACAAGCAGGTAAACAAGCAAGTAAACACAGACTTTAGAGAATGTGTGCTGCATTCAGGCTCACCAGGTAAACGTCATCGCTGTCATTCTGCACGTTGCACCACTTGCCAATGGGTTCAGGGATGACCTCCCAGTCCTCTGATGCTGCCTGAAGGAGGCGCACAAATGTCGACTTTCCTGCAGCTGGAGGCACACGGGTGAGACACACGGGTGAGACACAGAAATGTGACAGATCTCTGGTCCTGCCTGATTGGAGGAATCACACCTGTTCAGGTAACCCTGACATGACATGAGCTACTGATGCTCCACACACTAATACAGGCAATCAGCATTAATGCTGATGCCGTAGGACTTCCTGTGTGGGTGGGGCTTAAGAAAAGGACCGAAACAGCTGACTTTTGCAGGAAGTCATGTGACCGCAGGATCAAGTAAAACCATGGCAACCATGAGCAGCTGATTCAACCTCTGATTGTCTCTGCTCACACTCCTCACGCTGTCACCTGACCCCAACCTCAGTGACGAGGTCACGTCCTCGCTCTGGAGATCAAAACTCTGACCTGAGACTGAAGAAGTCACCTGGATGAGTGACAGAACGTTTCTCCACAAAACGCTGCGTCCAGATGGACAGAATCAACCTTTGGAGGTCTGACCTCGACTTGCAAACCTCCATCAGTCTGGCTCACCTGAGCCCCGCCCACAGACTCCACATGACCAGCGTTCACCTTCAAACACCTAAAGGAGCAAGCTCCACCTATTTAACACCCAAATTTAAACCTCCGCCTTCTAACCCCAGCAGCACAGCTCCATTAAAAACTGCTGATTATTGATCACAAACAGCTGATTTTCAAAGACAAACAGCTTATAATTGAGTTCAAACAGCTGATGATCAATCGATTATCGTAAGAAATCACTCGGTTGATGGAAACGTCCAGATGATTACTGACTGTTGACAGCAAATTTTGACTATAAACAGCTGGTTATTGAACACAGGGCTGAGTATTGACTACAAACAATTGATTTGCGATATAAACAGCAATTGACCATGGACAGCTAACTGTGACTAGAAACAGCTATTTATCGATCACAAACAGCTGATTATTGATGATAAGCGGGCGGTTTTGGCGCCACTTGTTTCCGTGAAGGCGGGAGGCTCACGGACTTACAGACCCGGGCCTGAGAGCTCGTTAACCGGCGGTCCGGGTCGGTCCCCCGGCTCCGTTTGCCCCGGTCGGTCCGGGTCAGTCGGGGTCCGTGAGCGTCCAGCCGGTCCGGGGGGCGCGCGCCCCGGTGAGCTCACCTATGTTTCCTTCGATGGAGATCTTCTTCTCCTTCCTTTGACGGGAAAAGCTGCCGTTCAGCGGCGGGCTGCGGGGAGGGGGGCACGGCCTCTTCGGGGGGGTCGCCATGTTCACGGATCGATCGCTGATTATCGATTATTGCTCGCTGCTGTTTTGAAACCCACTGACCGGCGCGCGAGATGCTGCTCAAATTAAACTCCGCGCGCATACAGACTTCCGTTTCCGGGGGCGGAGTCACGCATGAGCAGAGGAGGAGGAGTGCAGACTTCCTTCAGTTTCCTTCATGTCCAACATCACACCTGCCTCACTCCACCTGCCTGGCTCTACCTTCTGTTACCTGTGTTCACAGCAGCCTTTCATCTCATCCACAGAGGAGAGAAACACAGTGGGTGGAAACAGTAGCGGTTTTTGAGCGGGGGATTCTCTGGCTGGCTGGAGCAGCATCTAATCACCAACCCGCAAAATAAAAACAAACCAACAAACACGAAAACACCAGACATCATGATACAGACTTATAATTTGCACCGATGTTTTTTCGAAATTTTATACGCGAAAAGTGAGCGCGAGAGCCCTCGGTGCGCCTGCTCGCTGCTGAAGTCAAAGTAAACTTTATTGTCATCTCCGCTACAGACAGTCCAGCATATAGAGACGAGACGACGAGGCTGCAGCTACAGCAGTGCAAGTAAACAAACAATAAATATAAGAAGAGTAAGAGAATAAATATACACTCGAGGACCAGGAGTAAAGGATCAATAACAATTCAAAATCTATGATTTACAGTTTGATGATTTAACCCTTTAAGACCTACCATAGAACCAAGTCTGCCAGAGCTTACTTTATATTTTTACATGGTGTAGTAGCATTTCAAGTTGCTATACATCAATACAACCGTTATAGCCCAAATTTTAATAATATGTCTGCATTAAGTCCATAGTAATTACATAAATTGCAAAAATGTGCAATAAACTACAAGAAAATTTAAAATCTTTTTTTTTACATATATTTCTACTTAGAGAAATTCAAGAGGCTTATCCCTGAAAACTTTAAATAGAAAAACATTGAAAAAATAAAACTTCAAGTAAAACACAAGCACTTCTGTTAAATTATTGCAGAGTGTCCACATTGTAATTCAACAAAATATCAGTGAACTATTTGGCACTGTCTCCAGCTTTCAGAATAATAAATAAACACTTCTGTTTGGAATAAAGTAAATAAAAATTAGGTTTCAGAATGAAATAAACAATGGACACAGAATGTCCATATTGTTTGTTTGTTAATTTATTTCAAACATGTAAACAATATACAGGTACATTTAGTATGTGGAGTATGTGGCAGGGACTAAACACGATCACAGACTTTAGAGGGAAAACCAGCACACCGCAGACCACGGCCTCTCTGTGAGGATCTAAACGTATTCTATGCTAGATTCGACACAGCGAACACCATGAGACCGGACAGTGTGCGCACCGCGGATGACGTCAGTGCGCACACTGTGTCTGAGGAGGATGTGCGGAGGTGCTTCAGGAAGGTGAACGCGCGCAAAGCTACTGGTCCGGACGGGATTCCCGGCCGCGTCCTCAAGTCATGCGCGGCTCAGCTGGCTGGAGTGTTCACGCACATCTTCAACCTTTCCCTCTCTCTGTCTGTAGTCCCAGCCTGCTTCAAAATGGCCACCATCGTCCCTGTACCCAAATCCTCCACCATCTACTCATTGAACGACTGGCGACCTGTAGCCCTGACCCCCATCGTAAGCAAATGCTTCGAGAAGCTGGTCAGGGACTTCATCCGCTCTGCACTACCCGACTCACTGGACCCTCTACAGTTCGCATACCGCCACAACAGGTCCACTGATGATGCCATAGCCCTGACACTACACACTGCCCTGTCACACCTGGAGAAGAGAGACACGTATGTGAGAATGCTGTTTGTAGATTACAGCTCAGCATTCAATACCATCGTTCCCTCGAAGCTGGACAGGAAACTGCAGGATCTAGGACTGAGCAGCTCCCTCTGCAGCTGGATCCTTAGCTTCCTGTCTGACAGACGCCAGGTGGTCAGACTGGGCAGCATCACCTCATCCCCCATCACACTGAACACTGGTGCTCCACAGGGGTGTGTACTGAGCCCTCTCCTGTACTCACTCTACACCTACGACTGCACAGCCACTAACAACTCCAACATCATTGTGAAGTTTGCGGACGACACTACAGTGGTGGGTCTTATCACCAACGGTGATGAGACGGCTTACAGGGAGGAGGTCAGCGCCCTGACCCACTGGTGTCAAGACAACCATCTCACCCTCAACGTCGCAAAGACAAAGGAGTTGATAGTGGACTTCCGGAGGTGCAGAGAAGTACACACCCCCATCACCATCAACGGCGCTGCTGTGGAGAGAGTGAGCAGCTTCCGGTTCCTTGGTGTACATCTGGCTGAGGATCTTACGTGGTCAGTACACACAAACAAAACAGTGAAGAAGGCGCAGCAGCGCCTCTTCTTTCTCAGGAGACTGAAAAGATTCGGCATGAGCCCCCGCATCCTCAGGACCTTCTATCACTGTGCCATTGAGAGCATCCTCACTGGATGCATCACCACCTAGTATGGCAACAGCACCGCCTACAACTGCAAAGCTCTCCAGCGAGTAGTGCGGTGCTCTGAACGGATAATTGGAGGTGAGCTTCCCTCCCTCCAAGACATCTACAGGAAGCGGTGCCTGAGGAAAGCGGGGAGGATCATCAAGGACTCCAGTCACCCCAGCCATAAACTGTTCAGACTGCTTCCATCAGGAAGGAGGTTCTGCAGCATCCGGTCCCGTACCAGCAGACTGAGAGACAGCTTCTTCCATCAGGCCATCAGACTGCTGAACACGTCATAGACACCTCAGCTTCACTACTGGAACTTTAACATTATGTACTCCATACTGTACAGTAATGCCACTGTTTTGCACATATTCAACTCTGTATATTTTATATATTTTATTTATTGTTTACTCTATTTAATTTGTAAAATATGTATACACACACACACACACACACACACACACACACACACACACACACACACACACGTAGAAAAACATTTAGTATACACATCCAGAAATTATTATTATTTTTTTTGCATATACTATTATATATTGTACATATATTTATTAGTTTCAGATTTAGCCATTCGTATATTTTGCCTGTTTATGTTATTGTATTTTGCACAACTCTGTTGCTTGTGAAGCTCGCACACAAGAATTTCACTCGAATGTGCTGTACCAATGTACCTGCACATGTGATGTGACAATAAAAGTGATTTGATTTGATTTGAGTAAAGAAAATAAGAGAGAGAAAGTTATACTATACAAAAGTCAATGCATTTCAATATCGCTGCTGTTCTGATTCGTTTACACGTTGAAAGGAAGTGGGAAGAAGTACACACCGATTTAATCCCATAAGTTATCAGTTAATATTTAGTTGCGGTGCGTTGGTGGTTCTTTGTGTCCGGGGATGGGCGTCCGGGTACACACCGGCTCACTCCTTGGCGGCCGCTTATCGGGGCCTGGAGCCTGGGGCTCGCTCGGGCCACTTCGGAGGTGGGGTGCCCCCGGCCTCTCGGCCTGGGGCTCGGTCACTCAGGCACAGCTGGCTGCCGGCGGAGCTCACGGGCGCGTCACTGCAACTCCCCCTGGCTTCTGCTCCGCGACTGCTGAGTGAGCCCTCATCTGGGACTCTCCTCAGCTCTTTCTGGGACAGTGGCGCAGCTGCCCCTCTGTTGGTCTTCCTTGGTCTCTTGTGTTCTGGGGACCTCTGGATGTCTGGAGTTTTGATCTCCTCCACACCTGCTTCACGCCCTGGAGGACGGGGCTGTGGCCCCCCCACACCCTCTAGCAGATCATTACATGAAGGAACCTTTTAAAAACAAGCGCGTCCATGCTCACAGGTGTGCACACGGGTGATCACACCCACAAACTACACCCTTTTTGGCTCCTACCTCAAAGCACACTGTGTTCTGTTGATCTTATGTGCTGCACAATAATGTTTAATATTTAGTATTTACTGTCATATTCCCATATATCATTGTGATGTTGTTTATTCTATTACTCTTGTTCTCTTCTGCTTGTTTTCTTTTTTCTTTCTCAGCAGGCGATCCAGGTGATTGATATATGCATTTTTTTTTCTGCCCGTTCTGTTGGTTTTTGTTTTTTGCCCTTCTCCCCCGTCCCTCTTCTCAGCTGTTTCTCTTTCCCTCTAAAAGAAGAAGAAAAAAAATATTTAGTTGCTTCCTCATTGATATAATCTGTAATAAAAATAGTGAACAACTATATACTATAATATCACATCATGACATTTTTAAAATAGAGATTCACTTAATTTCAATATTTTCCTTTTCTTTATAGTTCGAGAAGATCATATTTTTATAACTCTTTTTGAACTGTTCTATGTTTTGACGTTGCTTTCATTCCATATTCAGACTGTTCCACAGTTTCACTCCATGCACAGAAACACAAAAGCTTTTCCTTTTAGTACGAACCTTCCCTGTTGTGAAGTGACAAAAAGCCCTTAAATTATAGCTTCCTTCTTTCAACAAGAAAAAACGTACTCTGAATATTACCTGCCAGTTCCTTATTTTTTTCTTTGATTAGAATTTGTGCTGTTTGGAATTTTACTAGATTGGCGATTTTCAATATTTCAGTGCAAAAATAGTGAGTTTGTACGATCCTGTAACCTGCACTGTGGATGATTCGAACTGCTTTTTTTTTGAAGAGTACAAAGTGAGTGTAATGTGGTTTTATAGTTGTTGCCCCAGACCTCTGCACAATAGCTTAAGTAAGGTGAAACCAGTGAACAGTAGAGAACATGAAGGGATGTTTGTCTAATACCTGCTTTGCCTTGTTTAGTGTTGCAATGCTTCGTGATACGTTGGAATGAATATATCTTACGTGAGCTCCCAGTTAAGTTTTTCATCTGTTATTACCCCCAGAAATTTATTTTCACTGACTCTTTCAATATCAACACCATTTATTTGAATCTCAGCATTTGTATTTAAACTACTATTTCCAAATAACATAAGTTTAGATTTATTCAAATTTAATGATAATTTGTTTTTATCAAGCCAGAACTTCACTTTACTTATTTCATATCCTCCAATAAATTCTGCAGATCATCACCAGAGCAGAAGATGTTTGTATCGTCAGCAAAGAGAACCACTTTTAATACTTTGGACACTTTACAGATGTTGTTAATGTACAAGTTGAAGAATTTTGGACCCAAAACTGACCCTTGGGGTACACCACAAGCAATGTGCATACATAAGGAGCAACCACCATATAATTTCACAAACTGCTTCCTGTCACCTAAATAACTCCGGGCCCAATCTAGAGCGACCCCTCTGACACCATAACGTTCCAGATTTCTTATTAATATATCAGGATCTATAGAGTCAAATGCCTTCGTCAAGTCTCTGAATAACCCAGCCACATGTTGCTTTTTGTCTGTAGTATTTGTGATGTATTCTATTGAATCTAATAGTGCCGATGATGTTGGTCTGCTCGATCTGAATCCGTACTGACTCTCGCATCCCCCGGGTGGTTTTCACACAGCTGAATAAACGTCAAACAGAAAACTGATTAAACAGAAGTGTGAGATGGTCGAGTTTACTCCAGTGTCCTGTTATATTTTAGACAGCAAGGAGCAGACGGCCGAGTTTATTAAACTCCACCGAGACAGCGGTGACGCAGATCTGAAGGCTGGACCGTCTTATTTCACAGCCTCGCACTTCCGGCCTTCTCGGTCTTTGGAGGACCCGGCCCACGTAGACCGCGAAGGCCGGGGTCCTCCGAAGGACGTTTTGGGACACAGCTAATAAGAATCAGAATACTTTATTGATCGCTGGGGGAAATTATTTTTTGTTACAGTGCTCCATTATAAGCAAACATTAACAAGACAGACACTCCAGTCCAGCAGGTGGCGGTAGTGCACTTGACGCTCTTTGCTACGCCCATAAAAAGATAAAGGAAGAAGAAGAAGGCTCTCACGCATGCGCAGTGTGTCCTCAGAGTCGGGAGCAGAAAGAAGATGGCGGCGCCCGTAGATCTGGAGCTGAAAAAGGTAGGAGCTCCTCACCTGTGTGTGTGACTAGCGCGGCTGTTTCACACGTAGTCGAGTGTTTTTTCCACAGTTTCCGATTTAAACTGCCTACGACCTCGTCTGTGTCCGCGGGACACCGAGACCGTCACGCTCGTGACTTTAACACAGCTGCGCTCAGGCCTTGTGTCGTCACCGTGAGGTAGTTAGAGCCCCTAATGTCATACTGACGCAGCGGAATCGTGTGCGAGTGGGTTGTGGGTCTCTGGTGAGACGCCGTGACGTAGGGCTAAAGGGGGCGGGTACTTCACAGTGGGCAGGCTCTGTTACCATGGGGACTAACCCAGGTGCGCTCCGCAGGCCTTCTCCGAGCTGCAGGTGAAGATGATTGACACGCAGCAGAAAGTCAAGATGGCCGATCTGCAGATCGATCAGCTGACGCGCGTTCAGAAGCACGCCAAACTGACGCACGCCGAGATCGCCACGCTGCCCGACAACACGCGACTCTATGAGGGTGTGGGGCGCATGTGAGTCACCTACCTTCAACCTTAACACACCTGAACGTCACGCAGGTGTCAGCCAATCACATTGGTTCAATCATGATGTGTTTCAGGTTCATCCTGCAGTCCAAGGAGGAGATCAACAACCTGCTGACAGACAAACAGAAGACGGCTGACGAGAAGATCAAAGAGTTGGAGGTGCGCATGCACACGCCTCTTCTCATTGGCTAACTACTGATTGACATCACGCGTGTGGGCGTGTTCTGCGTGGGGTTAGGGAAACCTAGTCTTGTCAGGAGAGACGGCATCCATCCCACTTTGGTTAGAGCAGCTCTCAAAATAGGACTATCCAGAGTTGGGACCTGTTTCACCTTAAACTTACTGAACACGGTTGTCAGAAGGGAGTTTTTCCTTCTCACTGTTGCCAGGTGCTTATAGAGGGGCCCTTGGCAACAATCTCAACTATCATGTGACCCCCCTCACACACACACAGAGGGTCACATGATAGTTGGGGTTAGAGTCTTTACTTTAAAAATGAAACACGTTGATGTAACTGTTGTTGTGATTTACACAAAAAAAGGAATGAATTGTCCTGCAGTCTGATTTCAGGAGGTTGGAACAGCGTTGGTGTGCGACACACACACACACACACACACACACACAGAGCTAAGCACTGACAGTATGTTTGTGCTTGTGATTTCCAGCAGAGGAAGGTGTACCTTGAACGCAGCGTGAAGGAAGCTGAGGACAACATAAGAGAGATGCTGCTGTCCAGGAGAGCCCACTGACCATCATCATCACACACACACTATAATTACACTGTAATACACACACACACGCTGTTTCCCGTGTGAGTTTTCCACAATAAAAACTTGAAGACGCTCTGCCTGCTGGTGGGTTTTTTTAGTCTGTGATTTAAATCTTTACTTTGAATTTGATGATGATGAAGAGGAAGACAACCCTGTTCTCAGTGGGTGATCTGATGATTAAAACCAGCAGACGATCATGTGACTGTATGGAACTACGTTTGCCCAAAGGAGGCGGGGTCATAATGTGATCGGTCACTTTGAATCCATTGAAACAGAAGGATTCAAAGAGCTGACCTGAGGTCTGTGCCCTGAGGTCGATCAGGACATGAAGCGATTATATTAAGCAATTATAACTTACCAGATATTTAAAGCTGCATGTCTAACACATGCTTAACACACATGTGTAACTGCACCATGAGTGGATGCAGCGCTAAGCACAGGCCCTGTATTTCTCTGGTTTTATGATGTTCTCAGTGTTCAGGTGATAAATCAGCACATAACTGAGCAGCAGCAGAAATAACAGCTGCAGGTAAACAGCAGCGACCTGATTCATTTGGTCAGAGATTCATCCGAACAGTGAAGATCCTCTGAACGTCGAAGGTCAAAGGTGTTACGAAATCAGTTTTACCCCGGTTCTTTTATTCGTCGAAAGTTGTCATTTCACAAAACCTTTATTCATCTTCATTTAAGCATGCACTTCTAGAAGGGAAGACGAGGCCGGTGTGTCCCTCTGCAAAAAATCTTCACTGCTTTGTCTGTGAAACACAGTTTTGTAGGGGCGACCCCATCATAAAACCCCCCACGGTGTGCTGCAAACTCTGTGTCTATGTGCACGAGCACATGAATGCCTACATGTGCGCGTTCCCACGTGTCTATGTGAGTGCTTGTGAGTGACTGTACGCATACCTGTGTGTATGTGTGTGCACATGAGTGAGTGTGCGTGACAGTTAAAACACTGTGGGTGTAGGTGACTCCCTAGGTCATAAAACCCATCTCCCTTCCAGACCAGTTATCCAGTTACAAATGTTGAGACCCCCACCCAAACATCCTCTGGGGAATTTCCACTCAGCATTAACGCCTCTCTGTTTTACTTTCACAGTTCAAGTGGGGGAGGGGTCTCCTACAATCTACTCCTAAGTTCACGACACAGTGAGGCCTTTATTATATTAAGGGCAGTGTCAATGTCTCTACAATAGTTCTACATTCTATGTTAACACATTTCTAAACTCTAAAATCAGCTAAACACTCCTACAAAGGTCAGATAAGCTGCCGGTGTAAGATGAAGCTGAAAGAAACGCACATTTACCTGGACAGGTGAGTGACATCAGAGCCCCGACTGCATGAAACTTTCTGAGAGCCAGCCCACTTGTTCATGTACGTGTCACCTGTGTATCCTCAGACTGTGACGCCCACCCAGCCCACATCCTGGGCTTTCCACTTATGTCATGTGACCAGTTTACCACCTCCTTTCAATCAAAACCGCCGACACACCAACAAGAGGAGAGGTTAGCAAAATACTCTCCCTCTACTACTATTGTTACCATAGTAACTACATGTAGTGGTGTTTATTACATGGTTATTACCTGTGAAATTGTCTTTCTTTGAATGTGAGCTGCAGCGGACACCAGGACAGGTTCAGTGCTGCTGTTGGAGTACAAAGGTGAAGCAGAGGGTTTTGTACACCGCAGCAGAGGGAGGTTCAGACTGGATGAAGAGGAGGAGTAACGCCTGGTCTAGGAGAACACGACGAAGAGGAGGAAGACACAGGACTACCTGACGAGGAGATTGACTCGGGCGGGGCGGTGCTCGGTGGGCCAGCACGAACTGTGTGCATCATTTAGTTCCAGGATAACGTATCCAGCGTAGTATCACATTAGATTACTGTGTTGAGAGTATCCGGTACTTCAGTACTCGTGTGAGCCTGAAGTCCGAGAACACTGGAGTCCGATTAAGCACATGGATGATAAACTGAAGGTTTGGCAGCTGCTCCTCAGACCCCGCTGTCAACAACAAACACCACCTGCCAACACAAAGGTTTTCTTTGCCACGTCAGTACATGTGGTTGCCTCCACTGACCAGAATTATCAGCAGGACAACGATGGTAGGTTAGCAGGCAAAACCTCCTTGCCTACAAGTCTCTGCCCCCACTGCTGCTAATGGTCTGGGGCTGGATTGTCTGTGGAGTGACCAGAGACTGGTGCTGCAGTCGACTTGTGATTGGTTGGATCGGTTCCCACAGGAACTCACATAAGCTTTGATCTATATTTCACAGCCATCGATCTCAGAGTCTTCTAACAACTGGAACCACAGTGAAGGACCAAGTGTCACAGCCAATGAGGCGCCAGGAGAGGAGCATCAGTGATGGTGGAAGAACTACGTCTGTTCAGCTAAATATACAGGTTAATATCGTCCTGGTAGCAAACAGCAGAAAACAAGAATAATGAAGATTTTTGTTTTTTCATCTAATTAAAGGTTTTTAATGACACCCTAACACGGGTGGGGAACTCCAGGCCTCGAGGGCCGGTGTCCTGCAGGTTTTAGATGTGTCCTTGATCCAACACAGCTGATTTAAATGGATAAATGACCTCCTCAACATGTCTTGAAGTTCTCCAGAGGCCTGGTAATGTGATTCAGGTGTGTTGACCCAGGGTGAGATCTAAAACCTGCAGGACACCGACCCTCGAGGTCTGGAGTTCCCCACCTCTGCTCTAAAGCTGTAAAGTGGTCCAGTTTGATTTTCTAAATTCAGCTGTAATTTCAAACCAAAGTTGTCCTTTTGTTGTTGTCCACTATAGTCCTGTGTGTTTAAAAAACACATTATAAGTAGTTTTTAGGCTCAAAAAGAAATCACACACAAAAAAAGTGGAAGGTACTCTTCTTCTTTGGTTTCCAGGAGCTAATACCGCTGTTAGAGGCGGGGCTTGATGTCAGACAGGAAGTCACCTGCTGTCAGGATAATTAAGTCTAATCAGGTTATTGTGTCACAAACAGCTGATCCATCAGAGCGCTGACACTGAGGTCAGCGAGTGCTCTGTACCTGTCTTCATGACCTCAGTCTGTGGCCACGCCCCTCTGCAGGACATGTATCCGGTTGTTCAGTGATGACGCGACGAATCCTACTTCCGGGTCTAAAGTAGTCTGCGTTTAATATGGCTTTTGTGTTGTTAACATGTTTAATGTTATGTATTTTCTTCTATTTGATCTCAAAAAGCTCCTAAAACAGTCAGTGATCACTGTTGACCTCCCTCGGCTTTTATTACCGCTAATCATTTATTTAAGCTCAGTTTTTAAAACCTTACGATGTAACTACAGCCCAGCCCATGCAGCAGTATATGAATGACTAACCTCGTATTGTGGATGGATTATCTCAGTTGTTCTCCTGGCTGAAGTTTGGTCCTTTTACAGCATCCTGCCATGCGATTACATTTGTTCCTGACCACCGAGAACACTCACATTAACTTTTATCGAGTGGGAAAAAAGTTAGCTTGTTTATATTATGCTAACATAGCTGTGTCGCTAGCGGTCACGTAGCACATCATTATATACCAGCTAGCCCAACTTCAGTAACCCTACAAACGTCACTGCTGTTTAGTTTTCTGTCTTCATTTATGCTGGAAGTGATAGCAGAGCTGTACGTTTTAATTTGTTTCCAAAACCCCGCAGTCAGGACATGCTATATTGTATTTAGATAGAAGCTAGCGAGCTAACTCCCTGCTAACTTCTAACTCCGTTAAATGTCATAAATTCCGTTTTCATGGATGCCTGGATGTTAAACTCAATTGTTACACCTGGTAGAGGAGAAGGCTGATCATTTTATTAAAGATGAAATACTTTAGACAGTTTTTCAACTCTCAGTAATGCCATAGTGATCGTTTGATATATGGACCTGCAGCGGAGTTTAGACCCAGACACGGCTAGTGACGTCAGACTGAACAACCGGATAGAAATTTCTTTTATTTATGTATTAATCACATTACTTTATTGTATGATACCTTGGTGCCACTGGATTTTAGCATGTCTCACACTCATGCAGTTAGACAAATGGTGGGGGTGTAGTAAGGAAGTTGGTGGGAGCAGACGACTCCACAGGAAGAATCTTTTGTGTCTTCGAGGACTCTGGGAGGTAGCAAGGGAGTGTGAACCTTAAGGTGTGAAACAGCTGTGTACTGCATTTTGTTCCTGGAGAAGGTATTTAACTGAGGTCAAAGGAGCTTGCAAAGAAAAGCGTCTGGACTTCTTTAAGTTACTTGAAGACGTTTCACCTCTCATCCGAGAAGCTTCTTCAGTTCTAGGGTCAAATGGTGGAGAGTCCCAGATATAAACCTAGTGGGAGTTTCCCCCCACAGAGGGACAAAAGGACCCCCTGATGATCCTCTAATCGCCTGAGCCAAGGTGTGAAACTGGGTGTGGGTCCCAATCAGCCAGAGTTTCAGGTGAGCTCATTGTGAAACCTGGCCCCACCTTATCATGTGAATTCCTGAGGTCAGATGGCCCAGGATGTGAGTGGGCGTTAAGGCGTCTGGGAAGGGAACTCAAAACTGGATTATAGATGGCAGAGAGTTGGTGTCGTAAACCCCGCCTCTGTTCAAAGATGGTCACTCACAGTGGACATAGATGGCTTCTTTCACTCCTCTCAAACCATCTGTCCTCTCTGTCCAAAATGTGAACATTGGCATCCTCGAAAGAGTGACCTTTGACCTTTAGATGCAGATGGACTGCTGAGTCTTGTCCTGTGGATTATTGACCGCCTTACATATCACCGCCTTTACCCAGGGGATGCCATACCCTGCATTTACGGACTTCCTAAAATCCACAAGGAAGCTGTCCCACTCAGACCCATAGTCAGTAGCATAAACTCAGCCACTTACAACATTGCTAAACACCTTGCTACCATCCTTGCACCTCTCGTGGGGAACACCCCACACCACATCAAGAACTCCACTGACTTCACCGACAAGGTCCAGAAACTTACCCTGGATCCAGATGAAACCATGGTGTCCTTTGATGTAGTCTCTCTCTTCACCTGCATACCCACCACGGAGGCCGTGGAGACTATCAGAAAACGACTACAAGAAGACAGCTTCTTGGAAGACAGGACCAACTTCAACCCCGATCAGACCTGCACACTGTTAGACCTCTGCCTCACCACTACATATTCAAATACAACGAAGGCTTCTACAGACAAAAACATGGCTGTGCCATGGGCTCCCCCGTGTCACCTATTGTAGCCAACCTTTACATGGAGGAAGTGGAAAGGAAGGCTCTTGGCCCTTTCAAAGGAAGAGTACCCAGCCACTGGTACAGATATGTGGACGACACCTGGGTCAAAATCAAGACACAAGAAGTGGAATCCTTCACTGCGCACATTAATGCTGTGGATAAAAACATCAAATTCACCAGGGAAGACACAAAGGACAACTGTTTGCCTTTCCTGGACTGCGCCGTGCACATTGAAGAGAACGGCAACCTCAACATCGAAGTTTACCGGAAGCCCACACACACGGACCAGTACCTCCTCTTTGACTCCCATCACCCTCTGGAACACAAACTTGGAGTAATCAGGACCCTACACCACCGGGCAGAACATGTTCCCTCTAAGCCTGAAGGGAAAAGAAGGAACACACACATGTAAAGGAAGCACTCAAAACCTGCGGCTATCCTAAATGGGCGTTCTTAAAGTCAGCAAAGAGGCACAGAAAAGAAGACCAGACACCAGCGAGGGAGGATAAGAAGGACAGACGCAACAACATTGTCATCCCCTATGTAGCCGGTGTATCAGAGAAACTCAGGAGAGTTTTCTCCAAGCATGACATCCCGGTGCATTTCAGACCCAGCAACACGCTCAGACAGAAACTGGTTCACCCGAAAGACAAAACGCCAAAACACAGACTTAACAATGTGGTGTATGCTGTACAGTGCAGCGAGGAATGCTCAGACCTCTACATCGGAGAGACCAAACAGCCACTTCACAAGCACATGGCACAACACAGAAGAGCCACCTCCACAGGACAAGACTCAGCAGTCCATCTGCATCTAAAGGTCAAAGGTCACTCTTTCGAGCATTTTTGGACAGAGAGGACAGATGGTTTGAAAGAGGAGTGAAAGAAGCATCTATGTCCACTGTGAGCGACCATCTTTGAACAGAGGCGGGGTTTACGACACCAACTCTCTGCCATCTATAATCCAGTTTTGAGATCCCTTCCCAGACGCCTTAACGCCCACTCACATCCTGGGCCATCTGACCTCAGGAATTCACATGATAGGGTGGGGCCAGGTTTCACAATGAACACACCCGAAACTCTGGCTGATTGGGACCCACGCCCAGTTTCACACCTTGGCTCAGGCGATTAGAGGATCATCAGGGGTCCTTTTGTCCCTCTGTGGGGGGAAACTCCCACTACGTTTATATCTGGACTCTCCACCATTTGACCTTAGAACTGAAGAAGCTTCTCGGATGAGAGGTGAAACGTCTTCAAGCAACTTAAAGAAGTCCAGATGCTTTTCTTTGCAAGCTCCTTTGACTACGATGACCTGGATGACTGAGAACCTTCACAGACGCATTTAACTGAGAGCCATGCTAGGCTCAGAGAGACTCTGCTGACCTGCCCTGCGGTCATGCAGGGACTTCATCAAGCTTGTTTTTTTCTGTTCTTTGTGTTTGATTAAAGAATGTTAGCTACTGCTCACCGCTCGTCTGCAGGCTTTATTTAAACGGAAAACTTCCACAACAGACAACAGCCTGTCTGCTTACTTTATTAATAAAGACTCACAGCTGGAACTGCTTCAGCACAGAGGAGGGCCTAATCCAGCTCAACACCGTCAGAGGTAACTGCGGTGACGCATAGAAGCTCCAAGTTAAGAGTTTCATCAGAGCAGCTTAAATCAGACAGAAAATGAATGGAGTCTGGTTGGAACAGATTACCTTTCAGAGGTTTTTTATTCCTCTTCATTAAGAGTCAATCACCAATCAATAACCAGTCCGTACTGGCTTCTTCATGATCAGTAACTAAACTGATCAGCAGACAGGTGAACCGCTGCTCTGTGGTGTGATGTCACAGCTGTGAGCAACGACATCACTGTGACATCATCACCTGTTGTTGTTGTTGGGGTTCTGGATGAAGTTGATGGAGTAGGCGCCGCTGGCGGCGTCCTGGTTCACCTGGAAGTTGTTGGTGGAGAGTCCGAACGGCCGCAGGACCATGTTACCTAGGTCCTTCAGCTTACCTGTGGGTCAGAGGTCACAGAGATCACAGCTCCATTGTATGTCTAATGTATGGCTTTTATTGTGAAAGGACTCCAGGCCCTGAGCTATCAGGCTGCAGGCTTTTATTGTTTAAGTCGCATCTCTGTAATGTGAACAATCAGAGCCAACAGCTGATCAGAGTTCATGTCTGATCTGTGTGTGCCTTTAAAATCATGTGGATTGATCATGTGATTTCATTTCAGTCTTGTCACCGATTGGCTCCTCTCACCTGTCACAGGTGATGTTATGGCTGAAAAACACTGTCTCCACCTGAACAGGTACCAAGCTGCATGTCGCACCGACAGGTACGTACCAGACAATCATGGATGATTGATTAATGGTGTGTTCAGGTGCAATACGTACTAAGCATCTCCTCCTTCAGCTTCTCGTTCCTCTCCTGGATCTGTAGAGGCAGCCTCTGATAGAGACACACAGGTGGACACAGGGTGGGAGACACAGGTGGAGGGAGAGAGAGAGAGAGGTCAGCTGTGTAAGTCTGTTTTTCGTCCCTTTCACGCCTCCTTAGCGCTGACCCCTGACCTCAGAGGGGGCTGAACCTGAATAAGCACAGGAGGCCCTGGTAAACCCTACTGGTCGCTCTGCACGCCACTGTGACACCATCAGACTGGCACAGGAAGCTGCTGTAGTCGCCACGTTAGACGGAGGAGAAGAAGAAGTCAGAACTAGAAGCAAAGTTTGAAGATCTGAGACACTGTCGAGTGTTTGTTTCAACGATTTTTCCACAGACTGCTGCAGCAGCTCTGACCGTGTAGGAAACGAGGAGGCGTTTCTCTTTTACTGGCTGAGGTGTTTTTGCAGGAGGTGGCGCAGAGCCATTGCAGGGGGGGTCGTGGTATGAATGAAAACAAAACAAAACAAACAAACAAAACAATGTTTGGACGCAGCGAGCATAATGAACATTGTTTTGATGGGGCTCCCACACAAACACAAAGCAGAGGATGAAGCATCACCAGATATGCTTCCAAACCAGCTTCCTTCCAGGCCAAAGACTAGAACGTGTGATGAAGCATATCTCGCTTTAATACAGATTTTACTTGCTGTCAAATCTTGTTTATTTTGGGTTGTTTTGTTTTGACCCGTTGTTTTCTGTCTGTCACTGACAGTAAACTGCAATGAAGTTTGAAAACAAAATATGTGCGTGTGATAGGAGGATGTGTTTGTGCGGGGGGCCTAGCAAAAAAAGTTTGGGAACCACTGTTTTACTGAGTGAGGAAGCTCTGAGAGTTGTGACTGTCTTTAACAGGGACGGATCAGAGGTCATGCACGGATCAGAGGTCATGCACGGTGATGTAAACATGCCAGACTCAAGTAAAAGTGACCAGGTGCGCCTGCAGCCCCAGCGGATACACTCATCAAATAAACTGTGTTTGAGACGTGTAGCAGCTGCTTCAGTTTAACCAAAAGGCATTTCCAGTGGAAACTGGCCGACGTATCCCCACCATAACCATGTATAATATCCACAAAACTTAAAAAGCAAAGTCGAACTAAAACGTACTAAAAATGTCCTCTGTACCTCAAGATGGCGCTGGTGTACGTGGCTGCTCGTCTGTCGCTGTCAGTTTTGTTTGTTTTTATATTGCTCCTGTCGTGTGTTACTCAAGAAATCGGGTCATTACTGGTGTACGATCGCCAATCGCTTCTGAACCTCCGAAGTTCTGGACAAAATACAGCTCCATTTTCTAACGGAGGTCAGAATTCATGGTGTCCGCTGCTGTCACATATCCCAACTTGCCTATGCCGTGCTGTCATGCTACCTCCCCGGCGAAGCGTCGGGGTAGGCGCAGTGGTCGGCTGGTCAAACTCAAGATCTCTTTGGTGCACCATCTCACTACCGTCAAAGATTATTTCCTGGAGTTTTTGTGCACCGACGTTTCCTGGACCCCGTGGGTTCCTGCCTCATCCCTGTGGTCTGCCAGGATGATGCGCCGCTCCTCCGTGACCCCTGTCCTCCTCGGCTCAACGTGCGCCGGGCGAACCTCGACAATCTGAGGCCGCTGTGTCGGACTCCCTGTGCCGCTGGGGCTTTTACCTCATCCCCGGCGCCTGTCAGGATTGGGCTGGTAAACGCCAGATCACTCGTGAACAAATCTTTTATTCTGAATGAGTCCGTCATCTCCTGGAAATTGGACTTCATGTGTGTCACGGAGACTTGGCTTAACACTGGTGAGTCCAGTATTTTATCCGAACTTTTACCAGCGGGTTGTTCCTATTTTAACACACCAAGGACATCAGGGAGAGGAGGAGGTACGGCGGTTGTTTTTAAAAAGGATTTTAAATGTAAACAGTGTGTTTTACAGCCCTCGTCGTCCAGTTCTGAGCTCACGTGTTTTGAAGTTCTAACTCTGTGCTCTTTGCTGTTATTTATCGTCCCCCTAAATACAATAAGAATTTCATTAATGACTTTTCAGAATTTCTAGCTGGGATTATGCCCAACTATGATCATGTTCTTATTGTGGGAGATTTTAATATCCATGTCTGCTGCCCTGACAAACCTCTGGTGAAGGAGTTTTTAAGCCTCATTGACTCTTTTAATCTGGTCCAGTCCGTACCTGGTCCCACACATGAACATGGACACACACTAGACCTGGTCTTGTCACACAGTCTACCTGTGTCTAATGTGGAAGTGACTGACACTGCCTTCTCTGACCATATGGCTGTATTATTTGATGATGTGTTTTCACACACTACAGTTCAAACCGGCGCTCCTGTTCGCCGCTGTCAGATTATTAACCCTTCCACTGCTGCCCAGTTCTCCTCTGCTTTTAACCAGTTGTCTATCCCCGCCGATCATACTCCCTTGGACACAGAGAACCTCAGCTCCTGGTTTCAATCTTCTTGCCTAACCATTCTGGACTCTGTGGCACCATTAAAAACCAGGAAGCCCAAGGCTAAAACCGATCCTTGGTTTAATGACGCCACTCGGGCTGTGAGGAGGGAGTGTCGTAGAGCTGAACGCAGATGGAAGAGGGACAAACTGCAGGTGTCTCTTCAAATCCTAAAGGACTGCTGGCGCCTCTATCAGGATACGGTCAAAGAGGCTAAAAGAAAATACTTCTCTAAGATCATTTCCTCCAACAGTCACAATCCACGTGTTATTTAACTCTACTGACTCAGTCTTAAATGCTCCACAAAGTGGCTGCTTGGAGGCCTCTCATAAACTAATGATTTTATGTGTTTTTCATTGAGAAGGTTGCAGCCACGCGGGCACTCATGAGTCCGACCCCTCTGTCTCGATCCCTTGCTCTGCTGTTTTTAACCAGTTTGAGCCTGTGACTCTTTCTTATTTAGAGGATGTGGTCGGCCACCTGAGGCCCTCTGGTTCCCCAAATGATTCTGTCCCACCACAATTTTTTAAGGAGATTTTTCCTAGCATAGGCCAGGCTGTTCTTACTGTTATAAACAGCAGTTTAATATCTGGTGTAGCCCCTGCTCATTTTAAGCATGCAGTAGTACAACCCTTGCTTAAGAAACCTGCCCTGGACCACACTGTGTTGGCTAACTACAGGTCTCTCTCCAAGTTGTCTTTTATGTCTAAAATCTTAGAGAAAATTGTACACTGCCAATTGATGTTTTTTTTAAAGGAGAATGGTGTCCTAGAGGTCTTCCAATCAGGTTTTAAAAACTTTCATAGCACGGAGTCAGCACTCTTAAAGGATTTTAATGATATCTTCCTTACCTGTGACTCTGGTAATCATGATGTTCTTGTCCTCCTTGACCTAACAGCTGCCTTTGACACTGTAGACCACCGCATTTTACTGACTCACTTGCACCATCTTGCAGACATTCGTGGTACTGCTTTGAAATGGTTTAGGTCTTATCTTTCTGACAGAACTATTAGTGTTAACTTTTCTCAATTTTAGGGCCTCTACTTTTTTCATTATATTTACAGCCCCTGGGAACCATCCTCAGAAGGCATGGAATATCCTTCCACTGCTATTAAGCCACTTCTAGCATCTCTAGAAGACATTAAATCTTGGATGTCCCTAAACTTTCTAAGATGTAATTCAAGCAAAACTGAGGTGATTCTGTTTGGTCCTAGTGGACCTTGTGAACCCTCCGCTATTGATTTGAGACCCCTGGCAGAGTATTTTAAATCTGTTGTTACTAACCTGGGTTTTAAGATGGACAGTGATTTTAAATTAGACAGTCAAATTAGGGCTATTGTCAAGTCCAGTTTTTATCATTTAAGGCGTTTGGCAAAGAGAAGACCTATTTTATCCAGGCTGCATTTTGAAACAGTAATCCATGCTTTTATTCCATCTCGTTTGGCTTACTGTAATGTGCTGTATTTTGGAGTTAGTCAGCGTCTTCTCTCTCGTCTGCAGCTGGTCCAAAATTCTGCTGCACGACTTTTAACCAGAACTCGTAAAAGAGAGCAAATAACTTCCATCCTGGCTTCACTCCATTGGCTGCCTGTATATCTTAGAGTTCATTTTAAAATTCTCATGTTTGTTTTTAAATGCTTAAACCAGGGCTGCCCAATCCCAGTCCTCGAGAGCTACTATCCTGCAGCTTTTAGATGCATCCCTACTCCAACACAGCTGAATCAAATGGTTTGATTACCTCTTCAGCATGCCATCATGTTTGGCAAAGGCCTGATAACAAGCCATTCATTTGATTCGGGTGTGTGGGAACAAGGATGCATCTAAAAGCTGCAGGACGGTAGCTCTCGAGGACCGGGATTGGGCACCCCTGGCTTAAACGGTCTTTCCCCAACTTACCTCTCTGAGCTTCTTCGTCCTTACCTACCCCCCAGGTCTGCTCCTGGAGGTACCCAGGTCCAAGAGGAAGCTCAGAGGGGGCGGGGCCTTCTCTGCCCCAGCACATTAGAGAGGCCCCCTCACTGTCCACTTTTAATGTAAAACCCGTTTTTACTTCTTGGCTTATGACACAGTCAGACCCTGATTTTATTGATTTAATTCTTATGTGATGATTTTATTGTTTTAAACGTTTTTATATTGTCATCCGATATATATCGTTATATCGAACAGCCCTACGGACTCGCGTACCTGAGAATTGAGAAAGGGCCATTGTACCGGTATTACCGTGAACTGTATAATATAGCCCAGTCCTAGCAGGGAGGCAGTTTATGTAAGGTGTGGTTACAGGGGGCGGGAGCCTGCAGTACAGGGAAGGCGATGTGATGCCATACATACGTACACATTTCTTTCTAAACACGACTGAATCCACAGAGGAACAGCCTCACAAAAACAAGCTGAGTTAGAGAATGACTGATGGTGTCAAACAGATGGTGCAGGTGATTCCAGCTGTTCTCCCTCACAGCAGGTGTTTGATTTCACTTCCTGACAGCGCCCACATCGTCTGAGGCCTGCCCAGAGTCTGTGTGTTCTCCAAGCATCAAACCGGGGACCCTTCACATGTAAGAGTTAAGCTGTTAATCACCACAGGAAGTCTATAAGATCTGCACCAACACGAGCGCTCTTCTTCTACAGAGAAGTAACCTCAGCAGGGCTCTGAGAACACTCTGACCTGGCGCCGTCATGAACACACTACAGCAGTTACCATGGTGACCTGCCTACACGACAGACAAACTGCATCAGCCCACAGACATCCTTAGTTTGAGAACTTTCAGTGAATTTACATTCATCATGATTTCACCTACAGAGTACTCCATCAGCCGGTCATCTCTTTAACGGGTTCACTTCCTGTTTCTAAAACTCCGCTAACTGGCATCACAATTTAAAGACTGATAAATTATACAAATGAAATGGAGATTTCATGTAAACTCCAGCTTCTTTGGCTTTTAGCCCACATTTTAGGTTTTAACATTGAACAGAGCTTGCCTGGTTCTGCTTTGTCCCACAGTCAGTGAACTCACCATGGCCGCCTGCCTGGCAGCAACATTATTTGGGTCTCGTTCCAGAACCTTCTGGTAGTCCTCCAGAGCCTCGTCCAGCTTTTCTGTCTGCTCGTAAAGCTCCGCCCTCCTCAGCAGCGCCCGCAGGTAGTCAGGATCCAGCGCTATTGCTATGGGAACCACAAAGCCAATCAGTCAGTACAATGAATAATTATTACACAGCCGCTGCTACCCAGGAGGGGTGTGATGTCATCGCTCACCTCTGCTGCAGTCTGAGATCGCCTGCTCCTTCAGATCCTGACAGAGACACACACTGTAAGCACGCCGCTAACCTGTTAGCACGCAGCTAATGGCATTACTGATAACTGATCATTGCTAACATGCAGTGTTTTGCACGTTTCAAACTTTTGCTCTCATTGGTCGATCAGGAGGAAACGCCCACCTGCTGCAGCACGAACCTGGTGACTCGAGCAAACTGCAGTCGCAACATTAAATGTCCAGCGGCCTAATTTGGGGCTGTGTGATGCCCACGCACAGGGCATCACACAGGAAGTGACACAGGAAGTAGAAAACGTTAGGGGGGTACCCAAGTTTCAGAGGGAAACGAGCGATGTTTACAGCGTGTGGACGCTTCCTCCTGATTGGATGAGGTGTATCTGTGTGCAGAGCCACAAAAGGACTAACCAACACAAAGCTGTGTTAGAGGTGAAGCAGGTACTCATAGAACCAGACTTCTGTCACACCGACGGCTCTACATCCTTCATGTTAGCAACGATACTGGCATAGAGCTAGCGTGTTTATAGCATGTTACCAGGTGCAGCCTTGCGGCGGCTCTGTTGGAGAACAGCACAGCTCGCTCTCTGCTGAAACAGACGGGGCACACAGACAGCGCATCCGTGTAGTTTCGCCCCGCCTCCGCCCAGTCTGTGGGAACAACAAGCAAATGTTACACACAGAGCCCAGAGCAGGTCACCACGGTAACAGATCAACATGTATGACATCACCATTTCTGAAGACGGCTCAGTTTCCTGATGAGCAACAGTAATAAATAATATTGATTGCTCCAGCAGGTCAGACTGAAAGTGATCATGTGATCAAGTCTCTGTCATTCAGCTGCAAACACAGAGCACACACCTGAACACGTGTTCATCCAATCACATTCATTCACCCTAATCTGATTTCACGTCTCCTTCATCAGGCCGTGGGAGAGGAATCTTTCACGTTTCCATGGATACAGGTTAAAGTCTCACAGTGCAGGCGGCAGTGCTGAGCATGCTCAGACACAAAATCATTCACGGCAATCAAAATTTATTTTCCCGCCACAGATCACCAGATTCTGCTGGTCTGAGTCAGAGGTCGTTCAGGGTCAGAGGTCACACAGACTCTCACCTGTGGTTTAGGCGGCTCTCAGGGTTCGTGTTTGTGTGAGATGAGTCACATGATCCATACTGCCCTTTTTAAATGGGTCAGAAGCAGCCAGCCCCGCCCCTTTCATTTGACCGTGTACGGGAAACCCTGATAGTGTGACCTCTGACCCCTTGCAGTATGCAGGAGCTCCACAGTGCTGATCTCACAGACTCACCTCCCCTCTTAAAGTGGGCGTTTCCCGCCTCCTTCAGACTGATGCTCTGCTGCCGTCGACTCTGAAAAAGAAGAACTCTGATTTACCACCGTGTGCCGACACCTAAATGTCTCTCAATGCAGGTACTGGTCAGCAGGTATTACCTCCTTCTCCTCCTCGGTCAGCTCCTTTTCCACCTCCCTCAGGTAATCATCATCAAACTCTACGGCTGGGCTCACCTCCTCCTTCAGCTCCGTGTCAGAGTCATGCAGGGAGTCTCCATCTTGTTGCTCCTTCACCTCCTCCTCTTCCTTCACCCCGTCTACCCCCTCCTCCCCCTGCTCCACATCCTCTGTCTCCAGTGGAGCTTTCACCTCCTTCTCGTCCTCCTCTTCCTTCAGTCTGTCTCCCCGCTCCTCTCCCCGGTGTCCTTCTGCTGCCTCCCTCTCTGTGTCTCCTCGTTCAGTCTGTGTGTGTTTAAAATGAACGTCCTGCTGGCTCTCCTCTCCTCCTGCAGTGGGGTCAGGAGGCTCCAGCGTGTCCGGACAGTCATAGAAGTCCTCCTCGTGCTCCTCCTCCTCGGCCCTGCTGTGTCTCTGTATGCCTCCTCCGCTCATTCTGAAACTCTGAGCTAAAATAAAAATTTAACAAACTGATTAGAGGCCTGACCTTTGACGTCACACAGAGCCAGTGTTAGCCAGCTAGCTGCACTGAGCTAACAGCTTCAGTTCCTGCTGAGCCTCACTCTTCTTCTGTGGCGATCAGCTGATCAGCTATTGAAGGATCGGCGCGATTCGCGTCTGCGTCACTTCCTGTTGATCAGCCGGTATCGATCACTGGTCAGGTTTCTGTTTGTTTACTAAGGAGCTACATGCTAACAGCTAAGCTAACGGTCAGCTGGGACTCTACACGCACGTGTCAGTCGTAACTATGTCACGGCTCTGCCTGACGTCATCGAGGTGACAGTCCGTTGCATATCGATAACCACAGAAACGTTAAAATCAGCTGCTTTTCGGTCTCACCTGTAAACACCGGTGAATCTGCGCGACCACGCTCACTGACGTCATTTCCTATACGAGGAACGCTTCCGTTTCCTATTTAAAGTGTCCTGTAGGTACCGCCCCCTGCCGGAGGAGTAGTTTGGTCTTTTTTATTTTGATATGAACTTTATTTGACTATCCAGAGTTGGGACCAGGAAGCAGAGTTGCAGTCTTACACGCCTCTCTGCAGCTTCTCTCCTCCTGCTACCCCCCAAAAACCCATCTCCATAGAGACTGTGTCAGCTCCCAAACAGACAAAAACAAACTAAAAACCAGCAAAAAACAACTTAAACATAAAAATTCACAAAGAAAGAACAATACAGTATCCACATCTGAACCAAAGAGTAGAACAGTGAAATGTGGATTATTAAATATTAGGTCACAAATGTGTTTAAATCCTGCCTGTTGATTTAAACAGGCAGGAGAAGGTACAGAGGGTCGGAGTAAAAGACGAGGACACTCTTCATGTCTGTCTCCACGTTGGTTGAGTGTGGAGTAAGTGCATATGAGAGCATGAGGGTGGGAATGGATGTTTGTATCTGTGTGTGCCTGTATGTCTGTGTCTATATGTCAGGTTGGGTATCAGACGCCACCTCTCTGGGGACATCTCAGGCCCTCCAAGGTTTGGAGGTTTATCTCCCCCCACCACCACTTCCCCTGCCAGTGGCGGACTCCCTCAGGTGTCGGTGCGTTGGTGGTTCTTTGTGTCCGGGGATGGGCGTCCAGGTACACACCGGCTCACTCCTTGGCGGCCGCTTATCGGGGCCTGGAGCCTGGGGCTCGCTCGGGCCACTTCGGAGGTGGGGTGCCCCCGGCCTCTCGGCCTGGGGCTCGGTCACTCAGGCACGGCTGGCTGCCGGCGGAGCTCACGGGCGCGTCACTGCAACTCCCCCTGGCTTCTGCTCCGCGGCTGCTGAGTGAGCCCTCATCTGGGACTCTCCTCAGCTCTTTCTGGGACAGTGGCGCGGCTGCCCCTCTGTTGGTCTTCCTTGGTCTCTTGTGTTCTGGGGGCCTCTGGATGTCTGGAGTTTTGATCTCCTCCACACCTGCTTCATGCCCTGGAGGACGGGGCTGTGGCCCCCCCACACCCTCTAGCAGATCATCACATGAAGGAACCTTTTAAAAAAACAAGCGCGTCCATGCTCACAGGTGTACACACGGGTGATCACATCCACAAACTACACCCTTTTTGGCTCCTACCTCAAAGCACACTGTGTGCTGTTGATCTTATGTGCTGCACAATAATGTTTAATATTTAGTATTTACTGTCATATTCCCATATATCATTGTGATGTTGTTTATTCTATTACTCTTGTTCTCTTCTGCTTGTTTTCTTTTTTCTTTCTCAGCAGGTGACCCAGGTGATTGATATATGCATTTTTTTTTCTGCTCGTTCTGTTGGTTTTTGTTTTTTGCCCTTCTCCCCGTCCCTCTTCTCAGCTGTTTCTCTTTCCCTCTTTCTTTCTCCCCTTCTTTCCCCCAGTCAAGTCTGTCCCGTATTCAGCAAGTGAAAATAAAATAAACAATAAAAGGTGAATCAAATGGACCATTACGGCAAGGCTGGGATGGTCAATTTGGTAAAGTAAATCCGTTGGGCATCTTTCTTTGCCTTTAGACAACAATTCTGATGCAAAGGAACCAAACGGGACAGGCAAAAAAAAAAGGAAAAAAAAGAGGAGGACACTGGGACAGGAGGAGGTGCAGAGGGTCGGAGTAACAGAGGAGGACGCTGGGACAGGAGGAGGTGCAGAGGGTCCTAGTAACAGAGGAGGTGCAGAGGATTTGAGTAACAGAGGAGGACGCTGTGACAGGAGGAGGTGCGGAGGGTCGGAGTAACAGAGGAGGACGCTGGGACAGGAGGAGGTGCGGAGGGTCTTAGTAACAGAAACTAAGCATACCAAACCAGTTATTGTCATTCATCACGAGGATTCAATTTGTTGAATTTCATTTATTTTGTTTAGACTGATACAAACAGAGAAGAGATTTTAGAATCACAGATTTGATATTTTCTCTGCATTCAACACATTTCTGTTCTGGTTGTTACTGATAAACATAAAAAGTTGAACGCATCTTTTTGGTCACTGTGTTCTGCTGCCACCTGCTGACAGAGTTGGATATTATGCCATAATGAAAGTTTTAGAATAAAATCTTTATTTCATAGACTTGATTAATCAGATCTTTATTTGAAACAATCAAACTTGATTGATTTCTCTTTGGAAATGTGTTTCCATCTAGTCAGCTGTTAGTGTGTCATGTGACTCTTTTATAATCGGAACACGTGGAAGGTCACAGTGGATCTTTAAAGTGTGATGAAGAGGAGGAACGTCGGGTCTGAGCGACCCAGGAAGCAAAGGCTGAGACTCGAGCATAGACTCCGGGTTTCTGAGGAAGTCCACAGCCTGCGCCAAATGAGGTCACGCCTGTGAGGAACCAATCAGAGAGCAGCGTTCCGTCAAACCTAATGTGAGGCTTATATCTATATTCTGTGTGTGTGCGTGTCTGTGTGTGAGACACCAACCAATCAGAGTCCAGCTTCCATCATCCAGACACATCAGAGGACCACCAGAGTCGCCCTGAAAACACCACATTTAAACTTACACACTTACAGCTTACAGACCATCAGCACTGAGAGCACAGCCTGAGAGTCACATCCATGTTACAGGTTCATCCTTTACTCAGTACGACATGCAAAAGAATCAGAATCTGAACACTTTATTAATCCCTGAAGAAATGATGTGTTTACAGTCACTCTGAGACGATAAGAGGAACAGGCTGAATTATATAATACAATGTGTTATAGCGTTACAAAATATAAGAAAGAGCTCTAATATATACAAATAAGTCAATTATAAATTGTTATTTTACTGTGGAGCGTGTGCAGATAGTGAGGTTGTAACTACTGCACTGTGTGCTGTGCATTAGATGGAGGAGTTGTACAGCCACTGGCAGGAATGATTTCCTGTGTTGTTTAGTAGTGTATTATGGGTAATCTCAGTCTCCCACTGAGCGTGCTCCTGTGAGTGGCCAGCATGTCATGGAGTGGGTGGGAGGTCCAGCATTGTCCTTATCTTGGACAATATCCACCTCTTAGACACCACCCTAAGGGAGTCTGGCCCCACAACATTACTAGGTTTGTGATCAGTTTATTGAGCCTGTTGGCATCGGCGACCCCCAACTTGCTGCTCCAGCATGCAACAGCAGAGAGGATAGCACTGGCCCCAACAGACTCATAGAAAATCCTGAGCATTGTCAGACAGATGTTGAAGGACTTCAGAGAGTCTGGCCCTTCCTGTATAGTGCAACGGTGTTTTAAACCCAGTACAGTTTGTTATCTACATGTGCTCTAAGGTATTTATAGTCCTCCACCATAAAAGGGGGTCATACGTTTGCTTGTCCTCCAAAGACTGAACTATACAAACTGAAGTGAATGCTGCAGTACTTCTATATAAAGAACTGCCGTTAGGTTCAGACGCTGCACATGTACCTTCATCTGTCCCTGCAGTCTAAAGAAGAGCTGAGGAGGTGACATGCAGAGTGTGTTGTTCAGATATGAATGGTGTCCTCCTTCGGTGTACAGTAACCTGATGACATAGGGTGGATGTTTAAGGGTTTCTGACTCAGCCCAGCACAGAGTAACCACCATTCGGGTGGATACAGTGGGTGAGAGTGTGTAAACATCTGCATGAGCTGAATAATGAATTTGATATTGTAGGAAAGTTTTTTTTGCATGAGTTTGAACTATCTGAACGGTAAGTACTGGGTAACACCTTCTCCTCTGTCAGTAAGTTTTCGTCAGTGAGCTGAGAGTTATTCAGGGTCTGTTTGGAGGGCTCCGGTTGGTTCTTCCTGATAAAGGCTCTGAGTTCTGGTCACTGATTAAATTGATGATGTTTAGTTCAGGACCTCTGAGGGTAAAACCTTCATTCTTTTAGCTGGTTCACCTCAGAGGTTCTTCTCACCTGTCTAACAGCCCTCCACCTTATTCTCTGTCTCCACCTGTCTACTGAGGTGATGAAAACTCTTTTTAAAGTTTTTACAGCTTCTCCTACTCTGCGACACTGAGTTGAATGTTTGTGCTGTTGTTGGAGTCAGAGGATCTAGAACGTTCCTAGTTTTGAATAAGCTGAAGCTTTAGGCCTAAGACTTTAAGCTCTGATCTTTTGGTGCCCAAACGTTAGCATTACCCTGTCTGTGTTATGGTGGATGTTTGGAGTCCAGGTGAGAGGTTACCTGACAGGAGTCGACCCCTCCCTCTTGGTATCCGGCACAGAGCATGCTGGAGGTGATGGTGTACTCGGGTAGCTGCTGTTGACACAGATCCTGATCCACCAGTGGAATCTCGGCTTCCTGGAGAACATTGGGGAGAGAACCTGAGAGAGAGAGATAGGAAGTGAGAGTGACTGCTAACATGGACTCTACAATAAAGATGACTGCAGTGGTGTCATCCAGTGGTTTTCAAAGTGCAACAGCCCCAACATTTTGGGGTTTTTTTGCTTCAGAGAGCGGACATATTTGTACAAGAGGGTAGCGTGTGTTACGGAATAAATATATATTCTTAGTGCTTATTTTCTGTTTATATTGTTTTATAGAGCACAGTATAGAAGAAACGGCACTTTGAGTTATAATGTGTGGTAAAGGTCACAGAGTACTGTGTAAGACAGGAAACTCTGCACGCTTTGTGCAGGCCTGCAGAGTACAGGAAGTGAAACTAGGTAGAGTGCAGAGCAGGAGTTGTTTTGATCGAAACTATGTGTGACTATGTGTGACGTATAACAGAACTATATTATACGCATTTGGCTTGTAATGCTATAGATTTGCTCAGGATTTGGCCTGTGCTCATCCCTTTCCGGAAAGTAATGCTTGAATAAAATAATAATTATTTTTGACCACACTGAGTCGGAGTCTTTCTCTGTCAGTAAAAGAATATCAAAGAACCGAATTTGATAATTGGTGCTGTGAACCTGGATTCTTTTATGGCAGAGAGGACAAATTTGGTCCAAGGTGGGATCGTGAAATGAGGCGAACAGAGGACCGGTCCAAATTTAAAGGTAGGTAATGTAATTAATATTTTAATTAATTAATATTTGTTTTAAAAAAAAGCAAAGTGTGCGTATTGGATGAATTCTAAATTATCTGTTCGCCGAGTTAATGATCTTCACCATTAAATTGGCTCGGTAGTGGTGAAATTAAACTAAATTATAAAATTGTTTCAGTAGATTTCTGGTAAATGTCCATGGTGATTTTGGGGTAATTTGTGACAATAAAAGTAAAGTCTGGGGAAATATCTAATGAAAATTTATTGCTGTTAATGTTGGGGTAAATTTTAAAGTTGATGGGTTGTGTGTAATGTGAATTGTGTTGTGTCAGCCAAGAAAAACAGATTAGAGTAGGGAATTGAGCATTTGTTTCAGGGTTGGTCCCTTTTGGTCAGAAGGCTAGGCCTGGACATCAGTAAACTGGTGGTTAGAGTCCCAGTTAAATTAATTTCAGGACTGGAGTGGGACTCCTAAGAGTGCACACAAGTTCAGGGGTGAGAACCCCCCCCCCCCCCCTTGTTTTGGATGCAGGGCAAGGTCCCGCAGCGTCAGGTCATCTCAGTTAGCCACTGCCAAGACTTGGGACTTTGGTTAACGGCCAGTGGTCAGGGACCACTTTCTGTGCATTGTTTGAGTGAAGAGGCCGGGCCTCAGGCGTGACCACCTCAATGTAGAGTGGCGGGTGAAGTGAAGAGAGCCGAGAAAGTAAAGCTTCCGGTCAAGCTGCGGGAAACGCTTTTAAATTAATATAGGACTTAGAAATCTGACAGAAACGGGTTAATTGATCAGCAAGGTGAGACCTGGGCGTATAGGCTTTTAAAGTTGTCGAAATTGTGTAGGAAAACTGGTACCAGGGAAGATGATGTAAAGTGTGTTATGGAAATGGAAATAATGTATCTTGGCATTTGGTGTCTTTATAAACGTGTGAATATATAAGGGAAGTGTAAAATTGTTCTTTGGATGAATGGTCAGAAGTGCATGTTGTTTTGAAAGTGTGATAGAAAAGGGTGTGGCGTGTGTGTGAGAAGATTTGTTAAATGAGTTGAGTGAAGTGTGCTAAAATGCTGCTGAAAGGATTGTGTGAATTGTGCTGCAGAGCTGCGCTAAGAGAATGTTGACGTGTGTTGACAAACTGTTAATTGTGCTGAAGATTTGTGCTAAAGGAATTCTGCTAATTATGCTGAGGACTTTGATGCGAAGGATTTCTCTTGGTTAATGCTTGCAAATGTAAAGAGCTTAGTATATATATGTGTGAAGCTGTTCAGCTTGCGTGTGTGGCTGAGGGTGCATTCTTTTTATATAAAAATGAGTAGAATTACAGAGGGTACAGTATATAGAGTGTGAACATAAAACAAGAGTTCGATTAGGCTGTAGAAATTGATGAAAATGCAGTGAAGTGTGTGTGTGTCTGTAAGAAGCACAGAAGCACTGGGAGAGTGTGTGTGTCTGTGACAGGAAGTGAAATGTTTGTAGGCAGTGTGCAGGAAATTGCCTGATGTGTGTGCAACGTGAGAGAGAGAAAGATGTCTTAAAATCTAGATAGAAGAATTAGAGAAATGAAAGGAAATGATATTAAATAAATGTCTTAGTGTGTTAATACAGGTGCCCATGGACTTGGCTCAGCCTCGTGGAACAGTACAGCGGCCAGAACAAAATCATAGTTTAACTTAATTGGGACGACAAACAGTCCAGGCTTTGGCTGAAATTTCACAGCTTCACCGCTCATCCTGTCCTTATCCTGAGAAGAAGCTTAAAGGATGGTCAATCTCTTCCTGAAGACAGACAGAGCAACACCGTGAACTTGAAGAATTAACAGCAGGCAACAAACAGACAGCAGGACTGACCTAAAACACTGAAGGGTCCAGCAGAAAGTAATGCTTGAATAAAATAATAATTATTTTTGACCACACTGAGTCGGAGTCTTTCTCTGTCAGTAAAAGAATATCAAAGAACCGAATTTGATATGTGCTAACTTATCAGCTGCTAACTTAGTTATAAGACTGTAGGTGAGCATGATATCACTTGCTCAGCAGCAACATCCATTGCTTCAGTCTTAGCTGCTGCAGGTTAAACCACTCCAGCTCCTTTTTGCTTGTGTTAATGCTAGCACCATTTTGCTGTGTCAACCTGCCTTTACCATACTATAAGACTATTCCTTATTCAATTCAATTTTATTTATATAGCGCCAAATCACAACAAAAGTCGCCTCAAGGCGCTTCATAGGTACAGACCCAACAATCATATGACCCCCTATGAGCAGCACTTTGGCGACAGTGGGAAGGAAAAACTCCCTTTTAACAGGAAGAAACCTCCAGCAGAACCAGGCTCAGGAAAGGGCGGGGCCATCTGCTGTGATTGGTTGGGGTGAGAGAAGGAAGACAGGATAAAGACATGCTGTGGAAGAGAGACAGAGGTTAATAACAGATATGATTCAATGCAGAGAGGTCTGTTAACACATAGTGAGTGAGAAAGGTGACTGGAAAGGAAAAACTCTATCTCCTATAATAACACTTAGTTCACAGGTGACCCCTTTCACTCCGCCCACCACCTGTTTGACCTGCTGGTTGGTGCCTCAGGTCAATCAGCTCATGTCCCTCCAGACTCACTAACAGCTTCTTCCCCTGAGCCATTCGGACTGTTAACAAACACTATTCCCCACACCTTCTCCTGCCCACCTGCCCACCAATCTGAGCCATGGTCTGAGTAACTCTCATCACTCAGGCCACTAAGTGGTTAGGGCAAGTCCTTTTGCACTACTTTCAAGCACTTTGCAACTTGTTCTGTATTTTGTACCTTTCAATTGTTTTTTTTTTCTTTTTTTTAGGAAATATATTTCTCTTGATTGTTCCCTAATCCTGATTGGATCTATTTTGAATTGTCGGAATTACATCTTGTTATAATAACCAGTACAGTTCTGTTTCATTCATTCCTATTAAATATTATCTGTAGGGAGAATATTGGAGAATATGTAATTCAAAATACTATCTTCCAAGCAGAGACAGAATTTACAATTAACCTGAATAAAGCGTTTGTTTAGAGTTTGTGCTGCAGATGTGGAAGCATTGTACATCCCAATCCAGTATCATAACAAAACTACATTATTTTAGCAAAGAATTATAAGAATTATAATGTTACTGAATTTACGTTTACCCTTAGCCAGCAGTTTTAAATTTCCCTCAATGTCGCCCGCTCTGGCCCCTGGAGGACGATTGACTATGGTTGCCGGTGTCTCTAGCTTCACATGTCTGAGAACAGAATGACCAATTACCAGAGTCAGTACGCTACCTTCGGCTGCATCAGCTACAGGGGCTAGCTACGGGTGAATGAAGGGTGCGAAGCCGAGTCTCCAATTCAGTAATCCTGGCCTCCAGAGCTGCAAATATGCTACATTTGTTACAGGTATCATTACTGCCAAAGGAGGCCGAGGTGTAACTGACACAATGAGCAGGAAAGTGCAGGAGGGACAGGTGAAGAGGCCATGCTGCTAGCGAGTCGGCTACGAGCTAAGCTAAGATAGAGAATCAGTAAAGACACAGTGAGTGAATACTTTGGCTATAAATTAGGGAGTGAGTACACAGAGAGTGTGCTTCGGATGAAGCACGTGAAGATTATACTATGAAATAATTTATCTATAAGTTTTTAATTAAATTGCTACACAGACAAGCTACACAAAAACACCACTGTGTGTTGGAACCAATGACTGTATAAAACCAATGACTTTTATACAGTCACTGGTTGGAACAGAAACAGGAAGTGATACTCTACCGCAGAGAGCGAGAAACCAAGTAACAGCGCCACCCAAAAAGGTAATCATAATAATAAGCCTTAATTTAATTTAAATACGCAAGTTATAAAAGCATCCTCCCCCTGTACAGGTGTTATGAAGAAGTTCATTGGTAATGAACTTTATGATAGAGAACAGGTGGACCTGTACAGGACGAGACTGTGGAGGTCAAAGGTTGTGCAACCTGGTGCTTGGTTACCGTCAGTGTTTCGGCCCCAGCCAGCGATGAAACATTTTCTTCCTGCTGTGAAATTCTGACCTTCAGGTGGTAAACACACTGGCTGGACCCACTCTGAAACACACACGCACATTTATCAGCGCCCTGCAGCCTGCCTCCACCCATACCTGTGTTTTTGTGCCGTTACTGACGGGTGAAGTTGATTGGCTGCTGTAGATGCATCATGGCGATGTCGGCCTGTTTGGTCCGTCTGTTGTACTGCTCATTGAAGATGATGCGATCGACTTGTCGGGTCTGAACAGCCTCTGAGGTTTGATCATTCTGAGCGTGAAGACCGAGAACCGCCGACCATGATTGGAGGTCAACGTTCTTCCTGCAGAGACAGACGTGCACCTATGTCTTCATGTCCAACATCAACATTAACACTTGTTAGCGCCCCATGCAGGCAGCAGCTGTGAGCCTCTCACCCATAAACGCAGTGAGCCGCAGTCAGCAGCCAGTCACTGCCAATCACTGAGGCTCCACAGGCATGACGTCCCTTCCACTGAAGAGACACTATCCACGGCCATGCACCCTCCTCAGCATTAACCCCGCCCACCACTCGGCCAGCACCTGACAGTTAGAACAATGTGACTACAGTCAGGCTGAAACACGATCAGGATCATGGGTTCAGGTCATTCATACTCTCACCTTCATCACCAGGGGTCCTGTGCTCTGATTGGTCTGCCTCCCTTGAGACATTTGTGACCTGACGGACTCCACACGCTGAAACACGTTTCATTTCATACATAAACATAAATTCACTGAGCCTGAAACATGTCTGCACTTCTGAGAGTACTCACGCTGGTTATTACAGGCCAGTGACATCACTTCCTCTCTGTGGCAAGTTTCACTGTAACACAACAAGCATTAACATCCACAAAGAAGGTCATGAAAAAGACCTGACCCAAGAGCATGTTTTGTGAGGTCAAAGGTTAGGGAAAAGTGGCAGAGTCCTGTACATCATATTTCTTGAAAAAGTTGTCGCCCCCCCAGCTTCAGTTACACCTCAATGACCATAATCTCTATGAACAATTTCAGTCTGGTTTCCACCCCAATCATAGCACAGAAACTGCTTTGTTAAGGATTACCTATGACCTTCTGATGGCAGCTGATTCTGATCTCCTATCCATCCTCATTTTTCCTGGTCTTAGTGCGGCGTTTGATACCATTTCTCACAATATCCTGCTGAACCGGTTAGCATCCATTAGCATTAGTCATACCCCCCTTGCCTGGTTTGCCTCATATCTCTCAGACCGCACTCAGTTTATCCAATTGAAATTACACTCTTCATGTCTCTGTCCTGTCTCTGCTGGTGTGCCACAGGGTTCAGTATTAGGGCCTCTTTTATTCATCATCTACATGCTCCCTCTTGGTCATATATTCCAAAAATATAATATCAATTTTCATTGTTATGCTGATGACACCCAGATCTACATTTCTTCTAAACCCGATTCATCCCTCCCACCTACCTCCCTCTCAAACTGTCTTATTGAGATTAGATCATTGTTCTCCTCCCATTTTCCTAAACCTAACAGTAATAAAACAGGTTTTACTTGTTGGCACAGCCTCTATCTTAACCAAATCCCACAGTTTTTCCATTAACACTGAAAATACTTCCACTTACATAATATTAACTGACTCCGTCCCTTCCTTCCTCCCCATACTGCTGCCATCCTCGTCCATAGTCTTAGTACTTCCTGGACTGATTACTGTTGTTCCCTCTTATTTGGTCTCCCTAATAAATCCCTTCATAAACTTCAACTTCTTCAAAATTGTGCAGCTCAGGTCTATTACCCCAATTCTTCAGCAGCTTCACTGGTTATCCATAGAAGCCAGGATAAACTTTAAAATCTTACTTCTCACATACATTTAGGAAAACTCACCTAAATGTTCATCTCCTCTACCTAAAGGACCTTTTAGCTTCTTTTAATAATGCTATCAGAGATGCGAGGGCTGCCTATTTCTTACATTTGGTTACAAAGAGCAGAGGTAATCCTAAGGTGCTTTTTAACACCATTAGTGACATTGTTACTCCTGCTCTAGATGTGGCTCCTATTTCATCTAATGAAGACTGAACATTTTCTTTATTTTCTGCTTGCAAAGATTAATAACATAGGAATAACTTCTTGTCATTCAGCACCTGTTATCTCAATCTCCACCCCATCTTGGCCCGTCATCTTGGATACTTTCTCTCCTGTTTCACTACCTGAGCTGGTAAAACTAGTGAATTCAGTGGAAGCATCCTCTTGTCCTCTTGACACTGTACCTGCATCATTATTCAAAAATGTCTTCTGGTTATTGGTCCATCTGTGCTCACTCTAATCAACTCTTTACTGGCGTCTGGTATAGTTCCAGTTTATTTTAAAAAATGCTGCTATTCTCCTGCTTTAAAAAAGACCTCAGCTAGACCCCTCTGTTTGGAGCAGCTACAGACCAATCTCCAAAGTACCGTTAATCACTAAGCTTCTAGAAAAGGTTGTGGCTAAGAAACTTATAGCGGCTCTGGACAAACATAGCATTTTTGATAAGTTTCAGTCCGGCTTTCCATGAGCTCACTCCACAGAAACAGCTCTTCTTTGGGTCTGTAGTGACATTTTGATGAGTAATGATGCAGGAAAATACTTGGTCCTCCTAATGTTGGACCTCACATCAGCTTTTGACAATGTTGACCATCACATTCTCCTCGAAAGGCTTAAACACTGGGTTGGTGTATAGGGTACTGCCTTGGAGTGGTTCTCCTCATATCTACGTGACCGATCTTTTTCTGTGGTGGTCTCCGGTTTTAGGTCATCCTCTACCTCCCTTACTTATGGTGTCCCTCAGGGTTCGGTTTTGAGGCCTTTGTTTTTAATATATCTTCTCCCCCTCCAGCACATAATGGGCTCTTTTGAGGACATGTCTTATCACTGTTATGCTGATGATATTCAGTTGTACATCTCTTTTAAGCCCCAGGATTTATCTAAGCGTCAGCTTCTGAATGATTGCTTAGATTCCATCAAACGTTGGATGGCTGCAAATTTCCTCCAATTCACTGAGGGGAAAACTGAAGTCCTCATATGCGCTCCGGACAGATTTTTATCCCAGATAGTGAAAGCCCTTGGTCCTCTCTCAGTGTATGTTAAATCCTCTATCAGGAATTTAGGTGTCACTTTTGACTCGACTCTCACATTGGATGGGCATGTGAAATCTCTGGTTTGTTTTTATCTTGTTTTTATCACTTAAGAAATGTGGCTAAGTTAAGCCCTATTTTAACTTGCCCTGAACTGGAGATAGCTATACATGCATTTATTTCCTCATGCTTGGATTATTGTAACTCTTTGTTAATGTGTCTAAGCAAAGGTTCTCTGGATCGTCTGCAGGTTGTGCAAAACGCTGCAGCTAGGCTCCTGACAAAATCCTCCAAGTATTCACATGTGACACCATTGCTATTTCAGCTACACTGGCTTCCTGTTAAATTTAGAGTACATTTTAAGATCCTGGTCTTGACATTTAGAGCCTTGCATGGACTGGCACCAGCCTACATCTCTGATCTGCTACAGCCCGATGTCCCTAGCAGGTCCCTGAGGTCATCTGATCAGGGCTTACTTGCTATAAAACAGACTAAGATGAGAACTAAGGGTGATATGGCTGATTGTGACCCACACCCATTTTCACACCTTGGCTCTCATCAGGGGGTCCTTTTGTCCCTCTGTGGGGGGAAACTCCCACTAGGTTTAAATCTGGGACTCTCCACTATTTGACCTTAGAACTGAAGAAGCTTCTCGGATGAGAGGTGAAACGTCTTCAAGCAACTCAAAGAAGTCCAGGCGCTTTTCTTTCCAAGCTCCTTAGACTACGATGACCTGGATGACTGAGAACCTTCACAGACATATGGGTGATAGAGCTTCTGCCACTGTGGCCTCAAGACTCTGGAACTTTCTCCCTCATACATTAATAACTGTGGACTCTGTAGTTTTTTTTAAAAAACAACTAAAAACTCACCTTTTTAACAGTTTTTGGTTAAATTTCTGCCTGCTTTATATTGAGTGTTTTACCTTTTGATATATTTGTTATCTTATGTGCAGCACTTTGTGATTCTGTCTAGAAAGGTGCTATATAAATAAAAATTTATTTATTATTTATTTATTATTTATAAGTGTATCCAAAGCTTGTCCTTCCTATCTGTGTGATCTGCTTCATATCACCACTGTTTCCCGCCCTCTCAGATCCTCACCTCCTATTCATCTTGTGGTTCCTGCTGCTTGTCTTACCACGATGGGGAACAGAGCCTTCGGTTCAGCTCCCCAGCTCTAGAACTCTCTTCCACCAGCCTCAAGAAATGCAGACTCTCTTCCCTTATCTACAGCTCAAAACACATGTGTTCAAGCCTGCTTATTCGCTTTAGTGCTGATTTTGTCTGTTGTCAAGCAATTTTAACTTATTTTATGTATTTTAATAACTATTTTCCTTTTTAGTTTTTCTTTTGTAAGGTAACCTTGGGTTTCTGAAAGGCGCCCTAGTTCTGGTTTGGTTCTGGTACCTGATGTTGGTTTTCAGTGTCCCATCATTGCTGATTGTGATGAGAGCAAACGGCGAGTCTTGTGGCCGAGCCGGCAGGAACGAGGCCTTCCCGGACCTGCAACAAATACCAGATCTGAGTCTACGGGCCTCTTCAACATTTCCTGTTTCTGTTGGAACCTTCAGTCCAGCTGGAACAATCAGGCTCACCTGACAGACAGATGTAAGAAAAAATTAGCTGTTCTTCAAAGTTTCCAGGATTTCTGTATTTAAAAATCAAACTGTTTAACACTCAAACAGTTTGACTAAAGTCCTCAAGTTTCCAGAGAGAAGTAGTTACCTGTATCCGAGGTACTGACAGGTGAAGTTAGACAGTTGAGAGCTCCAGGTGTCAGTGCACACCGTGAACAGAGAAGAGACAATTTGAACCTGAAGCCGACTGGAACCATTTACCTGCAACATAACTGATACACAAATTTCTTAAAACCTGAAGCAGAACAGGTGCTGTGGACAAACTGGGGTCACGTGACTAATTTAAGATGTTAGAGAACTTCCTTGTCACTGTCTTTAGTGAACATCTGCTCGATGAGCTCATCCACCAACACCCACCAACACCAACCCACAAACACAAAAAACTCCTACCGACATTAAATTATATAAAATATTTACAGATGATTAGATTCTGTTTTGATTCACACACTTTGGGGGCAGCATGAAATCAAAATGACCTGATACTGTGTATTTATTATCAGTATTGATTATGAGTGACTTACCACATTTGGCTTCATCAGAGCTGTCGGGACAGTCGACCACACCATCACACTGATTGTTACCATGGATGCAACTTCCTGTCTGACACTGGAACTGACCATCAGCACACGGAGCTGTTCAAACGTCACATGAGCTGTCAGTAATCAATCAGTACATCTTTTGTCATGTTTACGTACCGGCAGGCAAGGAGAGAAGGACCCAAAATGCAGGTTTCAGTGAGGCGAAGTAGAACTCAAAATAACCGCTTTATTAGCAGGTAAACAGCGGACCAACTAAACTGGGAAAATACAAACTAACAGGCAGATACACACGGACGGAAAACAGAGTACAGAATGAAGGTGAGTAGACATTAACGATGCGACAGAGAACAAAGGTAACACAGGGCTAATATACATACGGCAGTAATCAAGGGATGAGGCAGAGGAGGGGAACACACCTGGGAGAAATCACAGCTGACGAGACAGGGGAATAGTAAACTGAGCACACTCACATAAGACACAGACCTTCACAATAAAACAGGAAACTCAGACACAGGGAACCAGACAAGACGCTGAACTGAACAGACAGATTCGCAAACAGACGGGGTGACGCCATAGACAGACAGAGATACAGACGCAGACTCAGAGGCAGACCAAAGAGAACTCAAACAATAATAATCATCATAATAATAAACTAGAAAATGATAATAATAAACTTAAAGCGCTGGGTCACCGACCCAGGACCATGACATCTTTGCTGTCTCTTCACGTGTGATGAGCTCACCTGGTGACCCCAGGTTGACCCCAGAGGTGAAGTTGGCTCTGAATCCTTTCCCAGAAACTGAACTGTCTGTATAGAACCACACTGTAACTTGATTGGCTGTTGAGAAGAAGTCATGGGTGGGGCCATTTCCTGTGAGGACAGCTGGGTAAGACAAAAAGAGAGAAGTTATCACTTGGGTCAGCGTAAAATTCACTTGGACGTCTTCTGGTGAGGATAAAGCTGCAGAGGATTGTGGGTAAACACAACCTCACCCAGTAAGGTGGAGTTAGGCCCCGCCCCATCCCGCACTTCCACCATATCACTGGATGCTTCAATGTCAAAGTCCAGGAAGTGGAGCTGAATATTGTGACCTTCCCCAGCATGCAGAGTCCACAGACCTGCAACAGAACAGCATTATGAGTAATTACAACCTGCTGCCAGGTAAAAACGTCACACGTTCTCAAGTGAAACCAGTGATCATGTGTAAATACAGGTAGGCTGAAAGCAGACAGGTTTACTCACACTCTGCCCCATTCCCATAGGATTCTGGGTAGTTTGGTGTGTTGAATGTAGAGTTTGGCTCCCAGAGGTCAAACGGGCCTCCACAGTCAGCTGGACCGATCAGAGAACAGAGGTAGCAGAGTATCAGCATCACAGGTGTGTCATTTGATTGTTGGTTTTTTCTCTGTGTGTATTACTGTAGGGTCTACCTTACAATATAAAGCGCCTTGAGGTGACTGTTATGATTTTGTGCTGTATAAATAAAATTGAATTGAATTGACTGGTACAAAGGACAATTGCTGACATCATTAAATTATCAGACAAAAGATTCAGTTTACCTGCTATATCTTATCTGTATGGAAGTATGGTTATTTCTCACCTAGTCTGTGGTGGGGGTTCTCAGCTGGTATGTGGGTGGGGTTTGTTTCTCACTGCAAGCTCTGCATGCAGCGCTGCGGGGGCTTTTTGTTTTCCTCTGCTGGGATAACTTGTTTGGACACACCTTCTCATTTAATAGTTTTTCTTTATTTTCATGACTGTCTACATTGTAGATTCTCACTGAAGGCATTAAAACTATGAATGAACACATATGGAATTATGTAGTAAACAAAAGTATGAAGTAACTCCAAACATGTTTTATGTTTTAGATTCCTCCAAATAGCCACCCTTTGCTTTGATTACTGCTTTGCACACTCTTTGGCATTATCTCAAGGAACTTGAGGTGACTGTATATCAAAAAAAAATTCTGGTACTCTACCAGAGGCCTGAGAGCTTCAGGGTCCTGCAGTATCTTACCTGTTCCTAGGACGGAGATCTCTGATGTTGTTTCTGGGATCTGTTGGAGCCACTCGCCCAGTTTGGGGATCACTGAATGGTCTGATAACCACTGGGACCACTGTTACCTTCACCCTCCACATCTTCTCGAGCTCTTCTCTGAGCCCTTGGTACTTCTCCAGCTTCTGGTGTTCCTTTTTCGTGACGTTGCTAAAATTTGGTATAGCTACATCTATCACTTGGGATGTCTTCCTCTGCATGTCTACCACCACTATGTCCGGTTGGTTAGCCATCACCATTTTGTCCGCCTGTATCTGGAAGTCCCACAGGATCTTAGCTCGGTCATTCTCCACCACCCTTGGGGGCGTCTTCTGGACCTCCAGACCATATTCGGCATAGATGTTCCTGTACACTATGCCGGCCACTTGGTTATGGCGTTCCATGTATGCCCCGCCTGCTAGCATCTTACACCCTGCTGTTATGTGCTGGATTGCCTCAGGGGCATCTTTACACAGCCTGCACCTGGGGTCTTGCCTGGTGTGATAGACCCCAGCCTCTATGGATCTTGTGCTCAGAGCTTGTTCTTGTGCTGCCATGATTAGTGCCTCTGTGCTGTCTTTCAGTCCGACTTTGTCCAGTCACTTTTAGAATTTCTGGATATCAGCCATCTCTGCTATCTGCTGGTGGTACATACTATGCAGGGGCCTGTCCTTCCATGAAGGCGCCTCCTCATCCTCCTCAGTCTTGGGTTTCTACAGCCTGAGGTATTCACTGAGCACGGCTGGGGCCATCTTACTGATGTATTTGTGGATGTTTGTTGTCTCATCCTGGACCGTGGTGCTGACACTCACCAGTCCCGGCCTCCTTCCTTCCGCTTAGCGTACAGCCTCGGGGTGCTGAACTTGGGGTGAAACCCTCCATGCATGGTAAGGAGCTTTCTTGTCTTGATGTCAGTGGCTTCTATCTCCTCCTTTGGCCAACTTATTATCTCAGCAGGGTACCTGATCACGGGCAGGGCGTAGGTGTGCTGACTTCTTAGGACTTGCCTGACCCTCTGCATGTGCCTGTTCATCTTAGCCGCTATGACACGAGCTTCCACGTGGTACTGAGGCAGGTTATTGGTCGGTAGTTGGAGGGGACCGATCCCTTCTTGGGGTCCTTGAGGATCAGGACTGTCTGGCCTTTGGTTAGCCATTCTGGGTGTCTCTTGTCAACTAGCAGCTGGTTCATTTGTGCTGCCAGGTGCTCGTGGAGTGCAGTCAGCTTCTTTAGCCAGTAGGTGTGAATCATGTCATGGCCTGGTGCTGTCCAACTCTTCATACTGGAGACCCTTTCTTGGATATCTGCCACTGTGATGGTTACTGGACCCTGTTCAGGGAGGTTGCTGTGGTCTGCCCTCAGATCCACTAGCCACGGAGCATTGCTGTTATGGGTTACGTCCTTCTTCCATGTGCTCTTCCAGTATTGTTCTGTCTCCAGCATGGTGGTGCTGTTCTCATATTGTTCCCCTGCAAATGAGAGTACACCTTGGCTGGTTCTGTGGAGAACAGCTGGTTTATTCTCCTGCCTTCGATCTCTCTGGTGTACCTCTTCAAGTGGGTGGCCAAGGCTGTGAGTCATTGCTTGGCAGTTTCCAAGGCCTCAGGTATGGACAGCTTGCTGTACTTCTTAGGCACCTTCTTCATCGCACTTTTCTGCAGCTCCGATAGTTGGCTAACCTCCCTCTGTGCTACCTTGATCTTAGCCTCTAGCCTCCTTCTCCATGCTGCCCCATGTGGCTGTTCAACTTATATCCAAGCATCTCATTGATCACTGTTGCCGTGGTGTAGATCAGCTTGTTAGTGTTGATAATCGTGGCTGTAGGTATCATCCGTAGTGCTGCATTAACATCATCTAGCAGACCTTCTGAGGGCACTTCATGTAGTCTTGGTAACTGGCTATGGGGGGGCCGTGGTTTCAAGCTTGGCCATGATCTTTCAGGTCAGTTCCTCTCACACTCAACGATCCTTCTTTTGTCGCAATTGGGGCTTAGTACCCAATCTCGGGTGGGGGTGATGATATCTCCCCCCTGACCTGGCATCCTGACTCCTCCTTGCCGTAGCATTTGTGTTGTACCTCGCCAATCTCTAGCTGTGAGAGCAGTCCCTTCTTTCGAATGTTGGAACACCAAGCTAATAGTCTATCTATCTATCATCCATAACTATAGATAGATAAATACACACGCCATCAAACGATTTAACTCCCTGCTGCAGGTGCGGGGGAGGGGAAACAGGAGGACAGAGGGGGGCGGGACCAACTAAGCTGCAGTGTTTTTTGACTTACAATAGTTGAAATGTGCAACAAACTTTGGCTGTCTGCATCTCATCAATGAGTATATTTCACTAGTATTCTGATTTATTCTTATTATATATTCTGTATTTATATATGTGTGTGTGTATATATGCTATAGTTTTATGCTAATGTTCGTACTCTCTCATTCCCCTTTATTTGATATTCTAACTCTGCAACTTCTGTCGGTGTTCTGCTAATCTAATCTAATCTGATCTAATCTGATCTAATTTGATCTAATCTGATCTAATCTACTTGGTATGGGGAGGGGGGGATTTTTTTCTCACCTGGTATGGGGGATGTGGTTGTTGGAGGTGGTACATTGGTGGGTTCAGGGGGGGCGGGCCCACAGGCATCAGAGGTCAGTGTGATGTCATCCAGAGCAATGTCATTCAACATCCCTCCTTTCTTCAGAGCTTCAAACGCCACCTTCAGAGGTCAGAGGTCATGCCAATGAATCACTTATTGATCACCTGACTGATCTGTGGACTTCCTGTGTGATTTCACTGACCATAGCCTCTGATGTCAGGTTAAGGGTCACCTGGCCATAGTTCCAGGTGTCGCCATAGTCACCATCTTTCTGGAATATGGTAACATCAGATTCCATCAGCAGCCGGACTCTGAGCTGGTGAACATCCTGTCCAAACATGTGGTACCTGCCCACAGAGTTATTCACCATAATCAGATCACATCTGTACGCTGATTGTGCAGTTTAATTCAGAGCAGCTTAAAATACCATGTAAGGCTGCCACTAAATTAACAGATTGCTTGGACAGGTTGAACACTTAGAAATGTAAAAATACATAAAAATGTTATGTAGAACTGTGAGGATCACTCTTCAAACCTTTGATCTGATTTAAATAAACACAAGGTAATTAGGAAGATAGAACCTAGCTGGGGAAAACAAAGCACAGGTGAACTAAATCAGACTAATGAGATAGGGGAAGGAAAGCAGAACACAATGCACACTGGACAAGAGACTATCAAAATAAGACAGGAAGTAATGAACACAGTGACCCAGGCCTAGAGACACAAACTTGACCAGAGACAGAAGCCAAAAACACAGAGACAAGACTGAGGGTACGGAATAGGAATACAAAGGACCATGACAATGCCAGCCCACTCAGCTGAACCCACTCACCTGATACCCTATTATTAGCAATCAAGAGGCGCTCTATCTTCAACCGGGTCAAGTTGAACTACAAACACCACCAAGTGTGGTTCAATTTCTTACTCTTAAAACCCCCAAATTACTATCCAAAATATACAGAATGCTTTCTAAAACAGATGAATCAATATCACTTCCTATTGCAAAATGGGAAGCGGATTTATCAGTTAACTTAGACCTAAACTTCTGGTCTCAGATTTGCCTAAAAACCTTTCATCTAATTAGAAATCCCAGTCTTCAATTAATTCAATAAAAAATACTACATAGAGTGCACTATACAGGTTATCGGATGTTCAAGATGGGTTATACGTCTACCAACAACTGCTCACACTGCCAAACCAATACACCGGACAATTATATCCACGCTCTTTGGTTCTGTCCACCAGTTCAGAAGTTTTGGCGCGAGATATGTGAAGACTTATCAAGAACACACATGCATCAACACTACAATGTCAAGAGAAAATCCACGGGCGTTCAAAATAACATAGGCTCTGACTCAGTTTATCGCTCTGGATGATCAGCCACTGTCAGTCGTGGAAAACATAGGATTTTGCCGTCTTCTCAGCATACTCGAGACGCAATATGAGATTCCCAGCCACCCATACATCACGGGCATAATGGTGCCAACACATTTTGAAAAGGTAAAAAAAACACATGCATAATCTCATGCATCAGGTTTCAGCCTTAAGTTTCACTACAGACATTTGGACAAGCAGTGTGCGCTCGATGTCACGCCTCAGTTTAACGGCGCAGTGGATTGATGAGGAGTTTGTTCGTCATCAAGTCACACTACATGCAAAGTCGTTCAGGGGCTCGCACACTAGCTAAACCATCGCAGCTGCTTTTCAATAGCATGCCCCAGATGTGGGATATATTGAAGACGTCCATCCACATAGTGCTCCGGGACACCGCAAAAAATGTGATAAAGGCCATGAGTGATGGTGAGCTGCCCAGCCTACCTTGTACTGCTCACACTCTCCAGCTGGTTGTTCATGAGGGCCTTCTGTCACTGAAGAGTGTTGCTGATGTGGTGGCAGTTTGCCGCAAAATAGTTGGACATTTTAAACATTCTGCTCTGGCCAGCTCCCGTCTCAAATACATTCAATTACAGATCAACCAGCCTGAGAAACGGCTCCAGCAAGCTGTTCAGACCCACTGGAACAGCACGTTTTATATGATACAATCATTGATTGAGCAGAAACGGGCTCTGGGAATATTCGTGTCTGAATATGGACTCCCTGATACGCTCATGACTCACCAGTGGACATTGCTGGAGAAAGTGATATCTGTTCTGGGTCCATTCGAGGAGTTAACTCGAAAAGTCAGCTCTGCAGATGCAGACATCACTCCAGCAGTCACAGTGCTCCACAGATTTCTAACAAGGAAGACTGATGAGGACCATGGGATCAAAGCAATGAAAGGAACCTTGGCTGCAGCTGTCAGGACGCGGCTCACTGATGTGGAGGAAAACCCACTCTATAGCATCGCCACTCGACTCGATCCCAGGTGAGTGTGTGCCTGTGTGTTTACCTTTGACTGTGTGTGACTGTAATTGTGTGACTGTGTGTGAATATGACTCTATGCAACTGTGTGTATCTGTGACTGTGTAGTTAACTGTGTGAGACTCCAGCGTTCAGATTGGCTATCTATATGTGAATATGAGTGTGTATGTATCTGTGTGTGACTGCAAAAAAATAGGATGCTAACCTATTGTCAGCTAACTTTTTTCTTTCTCTGTTTTAAATATAAACATCGTTTTTTTTCCAGCACCATAGCTGCTGGAAATGCCAAAGAGATTCTGCAACTTGAGCTGCTAAGGTTGCCTGGAGACAAGCAGGAACATCATGACCTGAATGAACCACCTTCAAGAAAAGCACGCAGTAACCAGCCCACTACTAGTCTGGACAGCATGTTTGATGAAATTGCTGATTAGGCACCAGCATCGGTGGGCAGAGTTGTGGTAGGTTCTAGTGTAGACTTGGAGACGTATCTTGGAGAGGCCGCAATTTTACGAGAAGACAAATCACAACAATAAAAAATGTTATGTGAATCTGAAAGCTGTAGACAGCACTAAATTGTTCACTGTTATTTTGTTTGGATATATGATGGATATTCTGCAATCATTTAACAGAAGTGTTTATTTTATTCTGAAACATAATTTTTATTTATTTTATTCTGAACAGAAGTGTTTATTTTTCAATCTGAAAGCTGGAGACAGTCCGATATAGTTCACTGATATTTGTTGTTTAAAATGTGGATACTCTGCAATAGGTTCATTAATGTTATGTCTGAAAGCTGGAGACAGTTCAAAATACTTTAGTTATTTTGTTTGTTTGTTTACAATATGGACATTTTGCAATAATTTAACAGAAGTGTTTATTTTTTAATTGAAATTTTATTTTTCTGGTCATTTTTATTAATGTTTTATTTTTTATCAGCAGAGAATAAAATAAAACCTGTCCTCCAATTCACTGAATTTTTTTTCATGTGTGTGGTGGAAGTATTGGTTTTTGTACTTGTTTTTGGCAAGTAGTCAGATCCAATTTTCGCTATTGTATGGGTTTAAAAAGATTTGTACTTTTTTTCTACAGTTCATCCTGGCTTTTTTAGTTTTTCAAAAGGAAGCTTTAATGTGCTTCTGTTGTGTAAAAGGTCTCTTTGTAGTCAACAGGTTGCCTTTGCAAGCGGTGTCATGTTTGCTGGAGTTAGATGACACATTTAAAGTCTGCATTTTTCTCTCTGAAGTTTGGCATTTGCGGGGCAAGACTAAAGCTAGGAAGATTATGATGGACCTCTCCCATCCCAACAATGGACTCTTCTCACTGTTGAGGTCTGGGAAGCGCTTCCGCTCCCTCAAGGCCAAAACAGAGAGAATGAGGAGGAGCTTCTTCCCCCAGGCTATTCGGGCCCTGAACCAGGTGTAGGACTGGACTCTCCCACACATCACATGACCACACGCACTCTGGTTTTTCTTCATGCACACTTCCTATAATTTATAATCTCTTTCTGCTATTTGCACATTTTTTTTTACTGTAAATTTCTAAGTTAAATCTGTAAATTTTGGATAACCTGTAAATTGTAAATACTGTAAAACCACTGTCATTTAATGGTCGGGTATTGCATTCCACAGCTACAAGCATTTCACCTCATGTCATACTGTGTATGGTTGTGTGTGTGACAAATAAAATTTGAATTTGAAAAAACTCGTTTGAATTACTTGTTCTCTTTTAAAGAACTGTCATCCTTGCAGGCTGATTCTACATAAATAGATGATATCACATGAGTGCCCAGTGGTGTAATTTAACAATGATATTTTGTTACCAGAAGCTCAGACACATGGGCTGCATGGATGGAGTCAGAGGAAGGCTGTCGAGCCTGAAGCTCTTCTCCCATTGGCCAGGACTCTTAGAAGTGACAATGTAGAAACCTGATGGCATTCAATACAAACTGATTAATTGGAGTCAATCTTTAAATCATACTGACTGATGATTCAGTAGTAATGATCTCCACGTGAAACTCACCTGAGCTGTTACCCAGCGTGTGGTCGACACTTGGGCCAGTTAAAGTCGGAAAAGTGGGGCCTCTGATTCGAAACCAGTCCCCGTTATCATCTTGCTGCTGCCTCCAGAAACACATGCCCTGCTCGAAGTTGCAGGTGAGCTTCTCCTCGTCTACACACAAAAACACATCAGGTAAAGGGAACGCTCAGAGAACTTGTAATAGTCTGTTTATCACATCTTACTTGACAGCGTGGAAATGTTGGCTGCACTGTACGTGGCTATGAACCCTGACAGATTGTTGATATCATCAGAGGTGAACTCCACAGTTGATTGGTCGGTCAGCAGCCACACATTTCCAGGAGAGGTGGAGCCTGAGAACTGAGCTGCCAATCATTAAAACAGGAGGTGAGCCATAGGGTTAAGGATAGCAGTTGTGGTCTGTTCAGACTGACTGTGGGATTCACCTGTGAAGACTTTGTTTGGTCCCACACCTTCATAAAGCCTCAGAGTGTCGCTGTTTTCTTCAGTTTCAAAATGAGGGAAGGTAACCTGAACTGAAAGTCCGTCATCAACCCTGAAAACAACACAACTCTTTATTAGTGAATGAAAGAGCTTGTTTTAATGTCTGTTTTACAAAGAACTCACCATTCATGTGTTGGGGTGTGTCTGTTACACTGAGTGTTATTCAAATTCAAATCAAATTCAAATTTTATTTGTCACACACACACAACCATACACAGTATGACATGGGGGTGAAATGCTTGTAGCTGTACAATGCCCGACCATTAAATGACAGAAGAAAAGTTTTACAATATTTACAATTTACTACAAAAATTTACAAATTAACTTAGGAATTTACAGTAAAGAATGTGCAAATAGCAGAAGAGATTATAACGATTATAAATTATAGGAATTATAGGATTATAGGAAATGTGTGGTGGTGCGTGTGGTGACGTGTGTGAGAGTCCAGTCTTATAGTGACGTATTTGGGAGAGTCCAGTCCTACACCTGGTTCAGGCCCCAAATAGCCTGGGGGAAGAAGCTCCTCCTCATTCTCTCTGTTTTGGCCTTAAGCGCTTCCCAGACCTCAACAGTGAGAAGAGTCCATTGTTGGGATGGGAGAGGTCCATCATAATCTTCCTAGCTTTGGACTTGCACCGCTTGGTGTAGATGGACAGCAGGTCAGGGAGCTCTGATTGAATGATGCGTTCGGCTGAGCGCACCACTCTTTGCAGATCTCGTCTGTCCTGCTTGGTGCTGTTCCCAAACCAGGTGCAGATGTTTGCCGTCAGGACGCTCTCGATGGTGCAGGAGTAGAAGTTCTTGAGCACCTTCAGTGGCAGATGGAAGTCTCTAAGTCTTCTGAGGAAGAAGAGACGCTGACGGGCTTTCTTAACCAGGGTGTTGATGTGACAGGACCATGACAGGTCCTGAGTGATGTGGACACCCAGGTATCGGAAACTGTCCACTCTCTCCACTGGCGTGCCACTGATGATGAGGGGTTTGTAATTCCTCGCCTGCTTTGTAGTGAAGTCCACGATCAGCTCCTTAGTCTTGCTGATGTTTAGGAGGAGGTTATTCTCCTGGCACCAGGTCTCCAGGTTCCTAATCTCCTCCAGGTAGGCCGTCTCGATGTTGTCGGAGATCAGGCCCACAACAGCAGTGTCGTCAGCAAACTTGACAATGGAGGTGGTGTCGGATGTGGCTACACAGTCATAAGTGTACAGTGAGTACAGCAGGGGGCTTAAAACACAGCCCTGAGGAACTCCAGTGCTGAGTGAGATGGAGGGGGAGACTTGTTTTCCCACCCTCACTGATTGGGGTCTGTCTGTGAGGAAGTTGAGGATCCACTGACACAGTGATGAGCTGAGTCCTAGATCCGTCAACTTGGTGAAAAGCTTAGAGGGAATTATTGTGTTGAATGCTGAACTGTAGTCCACGAACAGCATCCTAACATAATTCCCTCTGCCAGTGTCCAGGTGACTCAGGGATGTGTGGAGCAGGTGAGATATGGCATCGTCTGTGGAACAATTAGTCCGGTAAGCAAACTGAAGTGAGTCGATGGTGGGAGGAAGTGAAGAAGTGATGTGATCTCTCATCAGTCTTTCAAAACACTTCATCACAATTGAAGTCAGTGCTACTGGACGGTAGTCATTGTGGCAAGCGGGCTGTTGTTTCTTTGGAACAGGAACAATAATGGACTGTTTGAAGCACGTGGGAACCACAGCTTGGGCCAGGGAGAGGTTGAAGATCTCCGTGAACACCGGTGCTAGTTGATCAGCGCAGGCTCTAAGGACCCGGCCAGGGATTGCATCTGGTCCTGCTGCCTTCCTGGTGTTCACCCTCCTGAAGGTGTTCCTCACGGCATGCTCTGTGATGACGAATGCATTTTCTTCACTGGTGCACTCCGAGCGCGCGCAGCCGTTTGTTGTTTTAATTGCTGCGGCGTCGAAGCGAGCATAAAACGTGTTCAGCTCATCAGCCAGTGAAGCATCTGCATTCATCATTGAAGAAGCTGGTCGTTTATAGTCCGTTATAGTCCGCAGTCCTTTCCACAGGCTCCTAGAGTCGCACTGTCGTAGCTGTGACTCTAGTTTTTCCCCGTAGCTCCGCTTTGCCTTTCGGACCGCGCTGCGCACGTTGTAGGACGCAGCCTTGTATAGGTCCATATTACCGGAGACAAGCCCTTCATTGTAGGCAGCGGTGTGTGATCTCAGAGCGTCGCGGATGTTTTTATCCACCCACGGCTTCTGGTTGGGAAACGTTCGGATGATAGTTCTTTCTGCTGTGTCGTCCGCTAGTTTCCCGATAAATCCCACAACTGCTTCCGTAAACATGTTGATGTCATCAGAGCTGCGCCGAAACATGTCCCAGTCTGCGTCATCCAGTGCGTCATCCAGTGCGTCCTGCAGCGCGGCCACCGATTGGTCCGTCCAGCGAGCGACCTCCCTCCTGATTGGTGGTTGCTGCTTTAGCCTTTGTTTGTAAGCAGGTATGAGGAAGATGGCGGAATGGTCCGATTTTCCAAATGCCGGCAGGGGCTGAGCCTTGTAACAGTTCTTGAACAGGGTCTAGCAGTGGTCTAATGTCCTCGTGGGGCAGTTGATGTGCTGGTGAAGGTTGTGAAATGTCCGTTTGAGATTCACTCTGTTAAAATCTCCCATAACAATGAGTGCGGCATCTCGGTGAAGTGTTTGTTGATGTGTGAGAGCCTCATGTAGCTCACATAAGGCATGTTACTGTGTGTGTGTGTAACCCATGTGAAATACAGGGCTTCAAAATCCCTTTTTGTAATCTAAGGCTATAGCCTGTTATTGTCACAAGGGGGCGCTGTGATGCAGTCTTGTGTTCTGATGACCTTGCGTCTAGTGCGCAGGAAGTATTACCTCTCTCTTCCTGTGAGATTTTCCCTCTGATGGCGGTCAAGTACGTGTCGGAGCGCATGGAAAAAGTATCTTGGTGTGCAATACTGCAACCCGGTTAATGAGACCAGATTGTTTTACGTATAAATGCTAATAAGGTACTCTTTTATTAGGCCCCGAACTCTGACCACAAAGGGAATAACGTCTGTCAAGTTATTTGTGTCTGAAAATCCCGGTGAGTCACGTGCTTTCGTTAGCTACCTGTTAAGTTAGATAATGTATTTCACTAGCTGATTCAGCTCAGAAACCTTTGAACAAAAACCAATCGGGAGCTATGAGAATCTGGCGTGTTGTTTCACTTCTCCTGTTGTTCTTTACAGTGTGTTATAAGTGTTGAATGCTTTGAGCTAAACGATGCCGATGCTAGATGCGATGCTAGCTGCTAATAGCTGTTAGCCACCCCACCCCACTGAAGCCATATTCCGATCGGGGAGGTATTCAAGTAGAAGCAATAGCTCTGTTTATATTAGAATGGTTATGTCTTAATAGATATGAGCATATTTCAAGTTTAATAGTATTTGCACTGAATTAAGTTACATTTTCTTGTAAGCCTTAAGGATGAATGTCACTTTCATTGCTATGACTGTTTACATTACTGTTTAAGCTGCTGATGTTCTTTGTTGTGATATAATAATATCACAACAAAGAACATGATACTGGTACAAACAAGTTACTGTAACTCTTGTAACTTGGTAAAGCTAAAGGGAATGCCATTTGTGATTAATACATTTGGAAAAGAAGTTAATGAGCTCATGTTAAGAACACAAAATGGGAAAAGAAATTGATTGTTCTGCACTGTTTGTGTAGATCGGTTTTTTTGAACTACTAGAAGAATTCTGGAGAACCACTGATGGCGAGAACAGCCCAAATGAGATCCTGGATGATCGTGAAATGGTGTGGCCAGCCATGCGATCGGATTGTGGGATTTGCCTGAGAAACTGATTCAAGCAACCCTGGATTACAGATAAGCCCTATGCACTACTTTTCCTACCCGGATAATAGGGTTTGCACACTGACAATTCCCCTACAGTACACCTGTTTGGGTTTTCAACGACTTTAAAGGACAATTCAGACTGGACAATTCAAACTTCACAACAGGAACACTTTAATCTGTTTCATTCATTCCCAAGAGCTCTGATACTGTTCAGTATAAATCTTCCATTTAAATATCTTTATTTTGTTTTGTTTTACATGTATTCACCTTTAAAATGCACTATTAGTGTGCAATTTGGGTTATTGTGTTGTATATGTATATAAATGGTACTGAGGCAATAAAGGTCCCAGTTATTCACTTCCAAGCCAACTCCTTTTGTGAGTCCCCAAAACAAAACCTCCTCCTGAACCTAGTAAGATGTCTAGGGTCTCTATTTGAAGTGAGAGTGTACTGGTCCTGAGTAGAGGCGCTACACAAAACGTGGCGAGCCAGCCAGGAGGTTTAATTCCTTTTATTTTGGAAGTTGAGCAACTGGTGCTTTCATGCCTTTTGGGTCAAATCATTACAATTGTCCATGACATTCTGGGTTGGAGCAATAAGACAACATGGATGTAATCCAAAGTGAAGGTGTCAAAGTACCTAACTCTGTCCTAGTAGGAGGGTTAACAGGCGATGAGGTTGACAATGAGGTTATTGATTACTTAGGGCAGTTTGGTTCTATTGGAAGAGTAATCAAAGTAACTAGCACAGAGGCACAGTTTAAAAACACAGCCATTGTGGAGTTCCAATCAGGTGAACCAGTCCAGTTCCTTAAGGATAGCTTGCCTTGCAAAAGACAAAGCCGTAACCCAAGTGTTGTCCATCATATCCAGCTTCTGTCTGCGCTGTATGCTGCAGACAGGGGTTCATGTTTAACCCATTCTTACCTAACTGAACTGAAAGGGCTTGCTAAACTGAGTGGTGCAGATTTTGAGAAGGTTTTACTAGATGAGCTGGCCAGAATGAAGAAGTCCACTGAGAGTGATCCCGCAGTTGGACCAAATGTAACAGTGCCTAATCAGAATCTGCAGCTCACTAGTGACACAGACCAAGATGAACCAGCCATCATAGAGCATCAAAGTCCTCTTAAACTGGGCAGTGATTTAACCCACTTGCCTGAGCATGACTCTCACTCATCCTCTCCAAGTGTAGAAGTGACTCCCTCGCACAGAAAAACCACTATCTACTTACCACCTGAACAGCTCACTACACCTGAAGTACAGAGAGTAGTAGTTGAGCATGTCATTAAGAACAATGAAATGCCTTCTCAAGGTCATGCAAAGCTCAGGCCCTTCTCGGGGAAAACCCCTTGCTCTACTTTCGAAGCTGATTATGATACGTGGCGCAACAATGTTGAATTCCACCTCATAGATTGTACCATATCTGACAAACATATGGTAAGGAAAATAGTTGAGAGCCTTCTTCCACTAGCTGCTAACATTGTAAAGCACCTTGGTCCTAACGCTTCTCCCCATGACTATCTCAGCCTTCTTGACTCAGCGTATGGTACTGTTGATGATGGGGATGAGCTTTTTGCCAAATTCCTGAGCACAAACCAGAACTCAGGTGAAAAGCCTTCTGCCTATTTACAGCGGTTGCAGATAACCCTGAGTAAAGTCATTAAAAGAGGTGGCATCACTACAAATGATTCAGATCGCCAACTGCTTAAACAGTTTTGTAGAGGTTCCTGGAACAACAGCTTGATCACAACCTTGCAGCTTGAGCAGAAGAAGGACAAGCCACCTTCATTTCCAGAGTTGCTCCTCATGCTACGTACTGAGGAGGACCGGCAAGCGGCAAAGTCCAGCCGAATGAAACAGCACTTAGGCATTTCTAAACCTAAGGCACATTTGAACTCCCTTGAAGTAGGAGAGTATGTCACTGATGATACAGACGTATCAGCTGTTAATGATAGGCTAGTGCCTTTTGATGCACATAAGTTAGAAAGGAAACTTGCAAAGCTACAAGCCCAAGTGGCTTCACTGAAAGCATCAGCTATTGACAGTTCAAGCCAGAACTCTGACAAGCCAAATAAGAAAACCAAACCTAAGTTCAAGATTCTTCCTAAAGAGAAATCTGACCCAAGCGAGACTAAGCTCACTAAGAAGCCACGCCCATGGTACTGCTTCAGGTGCGGCGAGGATGGTCATATTGCTGCCTCTTGCAGCAATGAACCAAACCCTGAACTAGTTGAAATGAAACGTAAGGAGTTCAACCAAAAACTACAAGTCTGGGAGGAACAGAATATGTCAGCTTTAAACTAAAATCAGTTTCTGGGGAGGGACTACCAGGAACTGAAAGTAATCATGAACGTCCCAAACTGGAACCTCAGAGCAAAGCATCTTCTCTCTCTCGTGCAGCACGACCCCAGATTAGGTTACCCAAGGGACTTGTAGGACAGAAATGTACAGCAAATGTTACTGTGTCGGGAGTCAATTGCAGTTGTCTCCTTGACACTGGGTCTCAGGTGACCACAGTATCCGCTTCATTTTACAACACCAATCTTTCAGAACATCTGAAACAACATTTAGTAGTACCTGACTTACGCTCTAACTGTGACTTGCCTGTGCTGATTGGGACAAATGCACTTGATGTTCTGTACGACGAATATTGTCAAGGTAAAGATCCCAATGATTTGTCGTCGGTCTATGGCTACAGGCAGATCCTCCGTACACTCAAGGTCAGGAGAGAGATAAACCTAGCCAGAAACGATGGCTTTGTAACTCTTAAGGGCAAGGTGCAACACGTAGTACCAGCTCAAGGGAGGGTCCTCCTTGAAGGCTGTGTCAGATCCAGCAGTGCTGGTGAATGTGCCATTGTTGAACAGCCAACGACATCCACCTTACCAGGGGGAATTTTTGTGGAGTGCTGTCTTGTCACTTTGCCCAAGAAGCATCCTCATAGGTTACCTATATGGGTGAGAAATGAAACTGAGCATGACGTAACACTGCCTTCTAGATGTGTCATTGCAGAGCTCCATAGTCCTGCAAAGATATATGACGAATCACCCATTTCAACCAAAAATGATGACACTGTGAAATGTTGTAATGTTACTGCACAGCCAGTTGATGAACCTGCTCACCCAGATTTGACATTTGACTTTGGCAATTCTCCCCTCCCGCAGGAGTGGAAAGAGAGGGTTACCCAGCGTCTAAGTGCCTATGCTGATGTTTTTGCCCAGCATGATTTGGATCTTGGACATGTATCTAAAGTCAAACATCACATAAACTTAAAGGACGAAGCACCCTTTAAGCAAAAGTCCAGGCCAATCCACCCAAATGATTATGAAGCTGTGAGGAAGCACTTGCAAGCACTCCTTGATGCAGGAGTAATCCGTGAATCAGAGTCCCCTTATGCTTCACCGATTGTGGTGGTTAAAAAGAAGAATGGAGAGGTCCGTCTTTGTATTGATTATCGTAAGCTCAATGCGTTAACAATACGAGATGCGTACGCACTTCCAAACCTTGAAGAGGCTTTCTCAGCCCTTGCTGGATCCAAATGGTTTTCAGTAATGGATCTCAAGTCTGGTTATTACCAGATTGAGATGGAGGAATGTGATAAGCCCAAGACAGCTTTTGTGTGCCCCTTGGGATTTTACGAGTTTAACCGTATGCCCCAGGGGATCACCAACGCTCCCAGCACCTTCCAGCGCTTAATGGAACGGTGTGTGGGCAGCCTCAATCTGAAAGAAGTTCTGGTGTTCATAGATGACATCATCGTGTTCTCCAGCACTTTGGAGGAACATGAAACCAGGCTTCTACGTGTCCTTCAGCAACTGAGAGAATATGGGTTGAAACTTTCTCCCAAAAAATGCTCCTTCTTCCAAAGTTCTGTGCGATACCTAGGACACATCGTGTCTACCAAAGGTGTAGAGACCGATCCTGAGAAGGTCAGAGCTCTCAAAACCTGGCCAAGACCCCAGACGCTCAGTGACCTCAAGTCTTTCCTAGGCTTTGCAGGGTACTATCGACGGTTTGTGAAGGACTATTCAAAAATTGTCAAACCCCTGAATGATCTTACCAAAGGCTACCCACCATACAGGAAGGGCAGAAAGGTGACACCCGGTCCTAGCGGATACTTGAACCCTAAAGAGCCTCTTTCCAGCCGTTGGACACCTGCTTGTCAGGAAGCTTTTGAGGTAATCATAGAGAAACTGACATCAGCTCCAGTGCTTGGATATGCTAACCCAAAATTACCATACGTCCTCCATACTGATGCGAGCACCTCTGGGTTAGGGGCAGCCTTGTATCAAGAACAGGATGGTGAAGTGAGGGTTATTGCCTACGCAAGTAGAGGACTTTCACCCAGTGAAAAGCGGTATCCAGCTCATAAACTGGAATTTCTTGCATTAAAGTGGTCCATTGTAGAGAAGTTCCAAGATTATCTCTACGGGAACACATTCACGGTTTTAACGGACAACAACCCATTGACCTATGTTTTGAAGTCAGCCAAGCTTGATGCTGCCAGCTATCGCTGGTTGGCCGCTCTCTCCACCTTCGACTTTAATATTAAGTATCATGCTGGTAAGAGCAATCAAGATGCAGATGGCCTCTCTAGACGGCCACATGATACTGTGGATGATGACTATGCTTCTCTTGAAGAAAAAGAGCGAATGAAACAATTCGCTTCCCATCATCTCTCTTCATCTCCCAACAGACAAGATGTGACAGCTGACACATTCAGTGTCTTGTGCCACCGTCATCTCTTAGGTGAATCTGACAATAGCCTACCTTCTATCACTTTGGTAGAGTCCCTTGCTCTACATACCGATGCGGTGCCAGACGTCTACGCAGATGATGGAACATTAGGTTGTTCTGTCATACCTACCTATAGTGAGGTAGAACTCCAACAGCATCAGAGGTCTGACCCAATTATTGGGTATGTGGTCAACATGTTAGAAAATGGAGGTGAAGCAAATTCCAATCCTAACTCTGCATCCTTAGAGCTTAAACTAATGCTCAAAGAGTGGAAACGTTTGGAACTGAAAAATGGTCTCCTCTACAGAACCCGCAAATCAGGTGAAAATGTCACCTTTCAGCTTGTCGTCCCTGAGTCTTTAAGGTCCACCATTCTCACTTGCCTTCATGACGACATGGGGCATATGGGTTTGGAAAGAACCCTCGACTTGGTTAGGTCAAGATTTTATTGGCCTAAAATGGCAACTGATGTAGAGAGAAAGATTAAGTCTTGCGGACGTTGTGTTAGAAGGAAGACCCTTCCTGAAAGAGCAGCACCTCTTGTGAGTATCCAAACAACCCGTCCCATGGAACTCGTATGCATGGACTATTTATCCTTGGAGCCTGACAGTCACAACACCAAAGACATTCTGGTCATAACTGATCATTTCACCAAATACGCTGTTGCTATGCCAACAAAAGACCAAAAGGCTACAACAGTTGCGAAGTGTCTTTGGGAGCAGTTTCTGGTGCATTATGGTTTTCCTGAGCGCCTGCTTAGTGATCAGGGCAGGGATTTTGAGTCCCAACTCATTAAAGAGCTCTGTGCCCTAGCTGGTATCACGAAGGTGCGCACCAGTCCTTATCATCCACGGGGAAACCCAGTTGAACGGTTCAACCGAACTCTTCTTGGCATGTTAGGAACTCTACGAGACAAAGAGAAAACTCATTGGCGCGATTATGTGAAACCACTAACTCACGCCTATAATTGCACCAAGAACGAGACCACTGGGTTTAGCCCATACGAGTTAATGTTTGGTCGCCAGCCAAGGCTTCCCGTGGATATTGTATTCTGCCTGCCAGTTAAAGATGGCTCTCCTACATCTCACTCTCAGTATGTGAGAGCTCTGAAGGCTCGCCTTCAAGAGAGCTATCAGATCGCTGCCAAAAACTCTCAGAAGGTTGCTGAACGGAATAAACGCCGTTTTGACAAAACTGTCAGGGAGTCAACTTTGGAGAAAGGTGATCAAGTGCTAGTGCGGAACCTGCGACTTCGGAATAAACACAAACTTGCAGATAAGTGGGAGTCAACCATGTACAGAGTGGTGGAAAAGATGGTAGACCTACCTGTGTATGTTGTACAGTCTATGAATGGAGATGGTCCTATTCGAACTCTTCACAGGGATCTCTTACTCCCTTGTGGTGACTTATCTGAAGCTGAGGAAGTTGACCAGGTCAAGCCAAAGAGTTGCAGGCCAAGAACGAGGCGCAGTCAGCCTCTGTTACTGGAGGAGCAATCAGAATCTGAAGATGACTCACCTGTCTATCCTAGGCAGTCTTCTGTCATTCCTGGAAAGTTGGTTCAGGTGTTTGAAATCCCGAAGAGACGACAGCAAACAGGAAAAACAGTACCGGAGGGTAGTTGTATACCAGCTATGCCAGCAGACTGTGTAAACCCTCAGCCTCAGGATGGGCCTTGCAGAGGCAGCTCCCCTTTGCTGCCTGCAGAGCCTGTAGGGGTACCTCCTGAAGTAGCTGAAGGAGAGGAGCCAGATGTTGTGGCTGAGCAACACCCTACTGAAGACGATGTAACTTTACCAACTATGACTAATCAAAAATCAGCTGTGGCCGAAGACAGCATTGATGTACCGTCCATTGATGTAGAGGCTCCTATAGCTATGGAAACCATTGATCTGAACCCACAAACCCCTGAGGTAGCTCTGGAGCATAAGGAAACTGTTGACAGTGGAGAAAAAAATAACCATGTTCGTAAGTCAGAAAGGACACGTCGACCACCAAGGCGCTTCCATTATCCTGAGTTGGGAAATCCCTTAATTTCCTTTGCGCAGAGCCCCATAGAGAGCTTTAACCAAGCACTTTATACGATAGGTGACTATGAGAGTTCATCTGTAGACCACAGCGTGACGCATGAAGGGGCTCATGCTGGGTCAAAGGGGGAGGGTGTAACCCATGTGAAATACAGGGCTTCAAAATCCCTTTTTGTAATCTAAGGCTATAGCCTGTTATTGTCACAAGGGGGCGCTGTGATGCAGTCTTGTGTTCTGATGACCTTGCGTCTAGTGCGCAGGAAGTATTACCTCTCTCTTCCTGTGAGATTTTCCCTCTGATGGCGGTCAAGTACGTGTCGGAGCGCATGGAAAAAGTATCTTGGTGTGCAATACTGCAACCTGGTTAATGAGACCAGATTGTTTTACGTATAAATGCTAATAAGGTACTCTTTTATTAGGCCCCGAACTCTGACCACAAAGGGAATAACGTCTGTCAAGTTATTTGTGTCTGAAAATCCCGGTGAGTCACGTGCTTTCGTTAGCTACCTGTTAAGTTAGATAATGTATTTCACTAGCTGATTCAGCTCAGAAACCTTTGAACAAAAACCAATCGGGAGCTATGAGAATCTGGCGTGTTGTTTCACTTCTCCTGTTGTTCTTTACAGTGTGTTATAAGTGTTGAATGCTTTGAGCTAAACGATGCCGATGCTAGATGCGATGCTAGCTGCTAATAGCTGTTAGCCACCCCACCCCGCTGAAGCCATATTCCGATCGGGGAGGTATTCAAGTAGAAGCAATAGCTCTGTTTATATTAGAATGGTTATGTCTTAATAGATATGAGCATATTTCAAGTTTAATAGTATTTGCACTGAATTAAGTTACATTTTCTTGTAAGCCTTAAGGATGAATGTCACTTTCATTGCTATGACTGTTTACATTACTGTTTAAGCTGCTGATGTTCTTTGTTGTGATATAATTTTGATAAAATTGTTGATACTGGTACAAACAAGTTACTGTAACTCTTGTAACTTGGTAAAGCTAAAGGGAATGCCATTTGTGATTAATACATTTGGAAAAGAAGTTAATGAGCTCATGTTAAGAACACAAAATGGGAAAAGAAATTGATTGTTCTGCACTGTTTGTGTAGATTGGTTTTTTTGAACTACTAGAAGAATTCTGGAGAACCACTGACGGCGAGAACAGCCCAAATGAGATCCTGGATGATCGTGAAATGGTGTGGCCAGCCATGCGATCGGATTGTGGGATTTGCCTGAGAAACTGATTCAAGCAACCCTGGATTACAGATAAGCCCTATGCACTACTTTTCCTACCCGGATAATAGGGTTTGCACACTGACAATTCCCCTACAGTACACCTGTTTGGGTTTTCAACGACTTTAAAGGACAATTCAAACTTCACAACAGGAACACTTTAATCTGTTTCATTCATTCCCAAGAGCTCTGATACTGTTCAGTATAAATCTTCCATTTAAATGTCTTTATTTTGTTTTGTTTTACATGTATTCACCTTTAAAATGCACTATTAGTGTGCAATTTGGGTTATTGTGTTGTATATGTATATAAATGGTACTGAGGCAATAAAGGTCCCAGTTATTCACTTCCAAGCCAACTCCTTTTGTGAGTCCCCAAAACAAAACCTCCTCCTGAACCTAGTAAGATGTCTAGGGTCTCTATTTGAAGTGAGAGTGTACTGGTCCTGAGTAGAGGCGCTACATGTGTTACAGGGACCTATTAGGACATCCTGATATTAATGAATTACAGTAAATGGCCTGTATTTATATAGCACTTTACTTAGTCCCTATGGACCCCAAAGCGCTTTACACATTCAGTCATCCACCCATTCACACACACTGGTGATGGCAAGCTACACTGTAGCCAGAGCTGCCCTGGGGTGCACTGACAGAGGCGAGGCTGCCGGACACTGGCGCCACCGGGCCCTCTGACCAGTAGGCAGTGTTGGGGAGTAACGGAATACATGTACCGCCGTTACGTATTTAAAATACAAAATATGAGTAACTGTATTCCGTTACAGTTACCGTTTAAAAAGGTGGTATTCAGAATACAGTTACTTTGTTGAAATAAATGGATTACACTGCGGTACTTTCCTGTTTCATATTGTCGCGGGTCAGGACTGTTTGGATTTGTTTGACAGCTACGTTCTGTTGTTCCAGGCGGCAGCGTTACGGTTGCCATGGTTACAGGGCGATGCTCTCTCTCTCTGCGACTGTGTGTTTCCTGGGTGAGAGAGTGCCTTTTCGTTGTTGTTGTTGTTGTGCTAAGCTAACAGGCAGAATGCTACAAGCATAGCTCTAAAGAATGTAGCATCATGGGCAGTGTAGTCCGTGCTGCAGGGAGAAGGGACTGCCATACACGTTATGTGTCTGTGAGTGCGAGGAGGGAGAAAAAGGGGAGTGGAAAGGTACGAGTTGTCATTGAGCAAAAACGGGAGCTGGAAGCATGTAAATATAATAATAACCACTTCAGCCAAGAAGAGTGCCTGACGAGCCCAGTTGTAAGTAAGCTATTAAGACTTGACTGTACACCGTGTTCCTGTTTTCCTCCGAAAACAATAAGTTCCGTTGGAGCCTTTCAACGCCTCTCTGTCTCTCGCAAGAAAAGTTGACCCACACAACAAAGTAAAGCTAGTTTTCGGCTATGAGCCGACAGGGACCCCGCCGTATTAGTCAGAGGTCCCTTTACTACAGTTTGGAGTCGCGGACCTTCAGTAATAGTAATAAATCACACAGCAATAGTACATTCATGTTGTTGTAACAAGCACGATAATATATTAAGTAATCCAAAGTATTCAGAATACGTTACTGTCATTGAGTAACGTAACGGAATACGTTACAGAATACATTTTGGGGCATGTATTCTGTATTCTGTAATGGAATACATTTTAAAAGTAACCTTCCCAACCCTGCCAGTAGGCAACAGATGAAGTGTCTTGCCAGTGGTTTGTATCATATCTATCTAATAGACTCCAGTTTGTGCATGTAAATGGAGAGTCCTCTTCACACACTGAGGTTAATTATGGAGTTCCACAGGGTTCAGTGCTAGGACCAATTCTGTTTACATTATACATGCTTCCCTTAGGCAGCATCATTAGAAGACATAGCATACATTTACACTGCTATGCAGATGACACCCAGCTCTATCTGTCCATGAAGCCAGATAACACACACCAATGAGTTAAACTGCAGGAATGTCTTAAAGACATAAAGACCTGGATGGCCGCTAACTTTCTGCTTCTTAATTCAGATCAAACTGAGGTTATTGTACTCGTCCCTAAAAAGCTTAGAGATACGGTATCTAACCAGATTCTTCCTCTGGATGGCATTACCTTGGCCTCCAGTAACGCTGTGAGGAACCTTGGAGTCATTTTTGACCAGGACGTGTCCTTCAACGCACATATTAAACAAATATGTAAGACTGCTTTCTTCCATTTATGCAGTGACGCTGAAAAACTAGTTCATCCCTCTAGCAGATCATTACATGAAGGAACCTTTTAAAAAAACAAGCGCGTACATGCTCACAGGTGTACACACGGGTGCTCACACACACAAACTACACCCTTTTTGGCTCCTACCTCAAAGCACACTGTGTGCTGTTGATCTTATGTGCTGCACAATAATGTTTAATATTTAGTATTTACTGTCATATTCCCGTATTCAAATTCAAATTCAAATTCAAATTTTATTTGTCACACACACACAACCATACACAGTATGACATGGGGGTGAAATGCTTGTAGCTGTACAATGCCCGACCATTAAATGACAGAAGAAAGTTTTACAATATTTACAATTTACTACAAAAATTTACAAATTAATTTAGGAAATTACAGTAAAGAATGTGCAAATAGCAGAAGAGATTATAAAGATAAGGATTATAAATTATAGGAATTATAGGATTATAGGAAATGTGTGGTGGTGCGTGTGGTGACATGTGTGAGAGTCCAGTCTTATAGTGACGTGTTTGGGAGAGTCCAGTCCTACACCTGGTTCAGGGCCCGAATAGCCTGGGGGAAGAAGCTCCTCCTCATTCTCTCTGTTTTGGCCTTAAGGGAGCGGAAGCGCTTCCCAGACCTCAACAGTGAGAAGAGCCCATTGTTGGGATGGGAGAGGTCCATCTTAATCTTCCTAGCTTTGGACTTGCACCGCTTGGTGTAGATGGACAGCAGGTCAGGGAGCTCTGATTGAATGAGCGCACCACCCTTTGCAGATCTCGTCTGTCCTGCTTGGTGCTGTTCCCAAACCAAACCATATATCATTGTGATGTTGTTTATTCTATTACTCTTGTTCTCTTCTGCTTGTTTTCTTTTTTCTTTCTCAACAGGTGATCCAGGTGATCGATATATGCATTTTTTTTTCTGCCCATTCTGTTGGTTTTTGTTTTTTGCCCTTCTCCCCCGCCCCTCTTCTCAGCTCTTTCTCTTTCCCTCTTTCTTTCTCCCCTTCTTTCTCCCCAGTCAAGTCTGTCCCGTATTCAGCAAGTGAAAATAAAATAAACAATAAAAAGTGAATCAAATGGACCATTACGGCAAGGCTGGGATGGTCAATTTGGTAAAGTAAATCCGTTGGGCATCTTTCTTTGCCTTTAGACAATAATTCTGATGGCAAAAGAGCCAAACGGGACAGGCAAAAAAAAAAAAGAAAAAAGAAAAAGAAAAACTAGTTCATGCATTTATTACTTCCAGGCTGGACGACTGTAATTCATTATTATCAGGAAGTCCTAAAAACTCCCTGAAAAGCCTTCAGCTAATCCAAAATGCTGCAGCAAGAGTCCTGACAGGGACTAGAAAGAGAGAGCAGATTTCTCCTGTTTTGGCTTCCTGTTAAATCCAGAATTCAAAATCCTGCTCCTCACATACAAGGTCTTAAATAATCAGGCCCCATCTTATCTTAATGACCTTGTAGTACCATATCACCCTATTAGAGCACTTCGCTCTCGCTCTGCAGGCCTACTTGTTGTTCCTAGAGTATTTAAAAGTAGAATGGGAGGCAGAGCCTTCAGTTTTCAGGCCCCTCTTCTGTGGAGCCAGCTTCCAGTTTGGATTCAGGAGACAGACACTATCTCTACTTTCAAGATTAGGCTTCAAACTTTCCTTTTTGCTAAAGCATATAGTTAGGGCTGGACCAGGTGACCCTGAATCCTCCCTTAGTTATGCTGCAATAGACGTAGGCTGCCGGGGATTCCCATGATGCATTGAGTTTCTCCTTTCCAGTCACCTTTCTCACTCACTATGTGTTAACAGACCTCTCTGCAATGAATCATATCTGTTATTAACCTCTGTCTCTCTTCCACAGCATGTCTTTATCCTGTCTTCCTTCTTTCACCCCAACCAATCACAGCAGATGGCCCCGCCCCTCCCTGAGCCTGGTTCTGCTGGAGGTTTCTTCCTGTTAAAAGGGAGTTTTTCCTTCCCACTGTTGTCAAAGTGCTGCTCATAGGGGGTCATATGATTGTTGGGTTTTTCTCTGTATCTATGAAGCGCCTTGAGGCGACTTTTGTTGTGATTTGGCGCTATATAAATAAAATTGAATTGAATTATCCCAGTTTTAATCTCTTTACATTTCCTACCAGTACATTTTAGAATTTATTTTAAAAATGTAATCCTTGGAGTTCAAGCTCCAGCCTGTATTTCTGAACTTCAAGGACCCTACATCTCTTGCAGTTTTAGATCTTCCAGTCAGAAACTGTTACAAGGTGTGAAAAAAAGTCATTATCAGCAGAGGTTTCAGGTAAAACCATTGTGAGACCCTGCCTCACCCTATCATGAAACTTATGATAGTGTCTGGGATGGCATCTCAAAACCGGATTGTAGGAGGCAGACCTCTTTCAATCCATCTGTCTTCTCTGTCCAAAATCTTTTCCTGTTGATGTGGCTCTTCTATCTTGTGACTGTTTGGTTTCTCCAATGTAGAGTTCTGAGCATTCCTCGCTGCACTGCACATACACTGTGTTGTTAGGTTTGTGTTTGGGATGAACCAGTTTGTGTCTGAGTGTGTGGCTAGGTCTGAAGTACACTGGGATGTCGTGCTTGGAGAAGACTCTCCTGAGTTTCTCTGATAAACTTGCTACATCAGGGATGATGATGTTGTTCTGTTTGTCCTTCTGATCCTCCCTCGTTGGTGTCTGATGTTCTTTTCTGTGCGTCATTGCTGATTTGAATGCCTTGGAATGCCTTGCCTCAAGGCTTAGAGTGAACATTTTCTGCCCGGTGGTGTAGGGTCCTGATTATTCCAAGTTTGTGTTCCAGAGGGTGGTGGGAGTCAAAGAGGAGGCACTAGTCTGTGTGTGGGCTTCCGGTAAACTTCGGTGTTGAGGTTTCCATTCTCCTCAATGTGCATGGCACAGTCCAGAAACAGCAATCAGTTATCCTTTGTGTCTCACCTGGTGAACTTTATGTTTTTATCCACTGAGTTGATGTGAGCAGTGAAGGATTCCACTTCTTGGGTTTTGATTTTGACCCAGGTTTAAAAGGGAGTTTTTCCTTCCCACTGTCACTGAAATGCTTGCTCATAGGGGGTCATATGTTTGTTGGGTTTTTCTCTGTATGTATTATTGTAGGGTCTAACTTACAATATAAAGTGCCTTGAGGTGACTGTTGCTGTGATTTGGTGCTGTATAAATAAAGATAAATTTCATTGAAAAAGTTGATTTGAATAAGGGCTCGGAAATGTTGTAGGTGGCTGAGTTTATACTGGTAGAAATGGGTCTGAGTGGGACTCCTTTGTGGAGCTTCAACTTACATGTTATAGCATAGTATGTAGGGTGGTTGTTGGAATTTATTTTTTTATCTTTAAGGCTAATATCTAACAATTAGCATCCCATATTTTGTGCTTTTCCCCCCCACTGCACACAGTGTATAGTAGAATAGTTTTGGAATCACTCTCATACTAACAGACAGGGAGAGGGCCATTCTTTGGGCCATAAACCTACTGAAATACGCTCTACTCCCATTCTTTAACTGTACAGGCATGACCGGATGACAAGAGGTGGTTGTCATGGTAATGGGAGTGTTGCCTGTAGAATGGTCATCTCAAAATAAGGAGATGTCGGGAAAGTTGCAGAAGAAGAAACATGAGCCGACATCAGACCTAAGGCCACCCTCAACTCTTTTGATCAACCATGTTAACATTTTGTTTTTTTGACCTGCAATAAAAAGTGTTTACTGCATGGGGGCGGCAGCTTTTTGTCTCTGAGCCAGAGAGGACATCCATGGCTCCATGTAAAACAATTTAAAATTCTAACAATTTTCATACTAAGTTGTGAAAATAATTGGAGCATATTTTTCTTCGCTATCATAAAAAGCCTAACACGGTCAATGCCTTTATCTTCTTCAAGTTGTTGTAGGCAACTGATGACTGTCTTTTTGTGGGATGCTGTTTTAAGGCTTCATAGGTATGTTTGTCACTGGGGAGTGTAGTATTTTCTGTGTGATTATCAGATTTGTTTGGTGCACCTCCCACGCTCAGGGAAGTGACAGCCTTCTTTTCTTGAATTGTGAAGTTAGACAGAGGAATTATTGCAGTGGAGAGAGTAGCTGAAACCTTCATCGTGATTTGCTCTGTTCAGGTTGTGTTCATTTATTATTCCCTATGGTTTGATGAGATCCACTCTGACCAACTGTTTTTGTTTGCAGTGTATAACATTTCCAAAGTTGCCCTTCTTTTCCTTTAATGTCTTGGACCATCCAAGCCTTGATCCGAACTCTTCCACGGCATGCATTTTTTATTTCTCTTTGATATTTGGGCATATTGGGACCCGATGAATGTAAAAACAAAGAATTACCAGATGTTTTTTTTACCTTGTTTGTGTTTTTAAGAAAAATAAGAGCCACATATGAGGATATTCGTTTAAAATTTTGATAGAACAGTAGCAGTATAATGTCCTCGTAACCAAAATGTGATATCCACATATGTGGACGCCAGGTCCTAGGAGGTTAAAAAAGTAGGGGAGGAGTGTTTTAAGGCTGATTTATCTTGTTCTGGAGTACATCTATTTGTTAGGTGTCGCTGTGTGCAGACAGGAATAGGACCCAAGGTGCAGACTCCGGAGACAGTCGTGAACTCAAAAAGGCTTTAATTTGGTACTCAAAATATAACATAACTGAAAAAACTCAAAACAAACTTAAACTGGAGGAATGACAGAACACACAGCTAGGAAAACGGTAGATCGCGACACGGACACAGAGAAACACTGGGCTTAAATACACAGAGGGAGCAATCAGGGAATGGGTAACAGGAGGGAAACACAGCTGGGACAAATCAGAACTGACGAGACCAAAGAAGCGTAAACTGAACACACTGAGATAAGACAGAGACCTTCAAAGTAAACAGGAAACACATAACACAGACTGAACAAAGACACAGACTCACATGCAGGCACTACAGAGGGAACAGAGACGTGGGAACAGGGCAGACACAAACACTGACTGAACACGGGGATATAGGAACTTAAGATACACATAGACGCGAACTAGACAAGGGGATGCAGGTGATAGGGGAGACAGAGCAACTAAAGACGACAGAGACATAAGCCATAAGACAGAACTCAAAGAAACCAAAAACTAGAAATTATAAATAATAACATAAACTCAAAAACCCTGGGTCGACGACCCAGGCATCCTAACACTATTGTGAAATGGGCCTGTCTTATCCTTTTTCTGAAACCTGACTGAAACTTTTCAAATAAGCCATTCCTCTGCAAATGACCTGTTAGCAATTACCCTTTCAAGAATGTTTGATATGAAAGGAAGGTTGGAGGTTGGCCTGTAATTAGCTAATAATTATAATTGGTATAATTGCCGGGTCTGGAGATGGTTTTTTTAAGTAACGGTTTAACTACTGCCAACTTGAAGGCCTGTGGTACATAACCGATTATTAGAGATAGGTTGATCATATTTAAGATTGAAGAATTAGTTAATGGCAGGACTTCTCTGAGACCCAGACCGAGGACATGCTGGAGAGATTGTATGCGTCGGCTGGCCTGAGAACGCCTCGGTGTGTGTTACAATGTGTGTGTTACAGTGCGTGTTACAAAGTGCGTTATAGAGTGTGCGTTATAGTGTGTGTTACAGAGTGTGTTACAGTGTGTGTATACCAGTCTAACCTGATGATCCAGCGACAGAAGCTGCTGCTGTTGTATTTGTCTGCCTTTGATGAACTGAACAACCCGCTCGGGCCCCTCAGCACAAACTGTCCGTCACATGCTGTTGCTATAAAGACAAGAGTGATGACATCATCACAGGAAGTTAAATGTTTTTAATGAACACTGTGCCCAACCACGTCTATCCCATGTGTACAGGAAAGCATTTGTGGAGATGTTTCTTTAAGAGAGCTTCTGCTTGTGCTGTTTACTGTTTGGGATTAAACTGGGTAGTTTCAATCAGAGAGCCATGGTTACAGTGTAACAGCACAGTCTATTCTACGCTCTGGAAACAAGTGGACCTTTTACATCAACACAACAGACACTAAACTGACCAAAGAGACAGCAAACACAGGAAAAGTGCCCAGTGACATACTGATGAGTTATACACAGCTGCTGTTATTAAACCAGTGAGGCAACCTGGTCTCAGAGCTAAAGCACAGGAGGCGCTGATGGTCTTTATAACAGCGCTCTGAATGCACCACAGCAAAGCCCAGTGCTACTCATCCTCCTGATCATCTCCAGACCATCACACAGACACACACACTCACTCTCAGTGATTCTGCACAGGAGCTCTACAGGTAAACCTCACCACAAACGTCAGATATAAAGAGAAATCGTCACTGACCACAGAGAGCATCAGTTTCATCAGAGGCATCAGGACAGTCGTCCACTCCATCACATAGCTGACTAGTCAGAATACACGTCATCTCATCAGCACAGGAAGTTTGATAAGGGCCACACGTTCCTACAGACATGAGCAGAAAAATGTTAAAATGTCTGCATGAACATCTGGAAGGATGCAGCTGAAGGGGCATCACCTCCTGTAGGGTTGATGCTGGTCCCTGCAGAGGCTGTTGTTCCAGATGTTCGAGATGCAGTTATAGCTGCAGATGTTGTTGCTGCAGATGTTGTTCCAGATGCAGATGTTGTTTCAGATGCCGTTATTTCTGTAGATGTTGTTCCAGATGGAAAAGAATAAAATACAATAGAATAGCACTGTATTGCCAACAAAATTATGGTTGCTCCACACCAATTGTGCTGGAGTAAAGTATAAATAGGAGACAGGAGAAATATATGCTATCAAGAGAAAGGCACACATTGCAGAACAAAGTGCGTGGAAGCAGCATGGAGAAAAGACTTCGACTGAGTACCAAGTCTGTGTGTGTTTCCTGAGTGATGAGGGTTACACAGACCAAATTCAAATCAAATTCAAATTTTATTTGTCACACACACACAACCATACACAGTATGACATGGGGGTGAAATGCTTGTAGCTGTACAATGCCCGACCATTAAATGACAGAAGAAAAGTTTTACAATATTTACAATTTACAGGTTACTACAGAATTTACAAATTAACTTAGGAATTTACAGTAAAGAATGTGCAAATAGCAGAAGAGATTATAAAGATTATAAATTATAGGAATTATAGGATTATAGGAAATGTGTGGTGGTGCGTGTGGTGACGTGTGTGAGAGTCCAGTCTTATAGTGACGTGTTTGGGAGAGTCCAGTCCTACACCTGGTTCAGGCCCCGAATAGCCTGGGGGAAGAAGCTCCTCCTCATTCTCTCTGTTTTGGCCTTAAGCGCTTCCCAGACCTCAACAGTGAGAAGAGTCCATTGTTGGGATGGGAGAGGTCCATCATAATCTTCCTAGCTTTGGACTTGCACCGCTTGGTGTAGATGGACAGCAGGTCAGGGAGCTCTGATTGAATGATGCGTTCGGCCGAGCGCACCACCCTTTGCAGATCTCGTCTGTCCTGCTTGGTGCTGTTCCCAAACCAGGTGCAGATGTTTGCCGTCAGGACGCTCTCGATGGTGCAGGAGTAGAAGTTCTTGAGCACCTTCAGTGGCAGATGGAAGTCTCTAAGTCTTCTGAGGAAGAAGAGACGCTGACGGGCTTTCTTAACCAGGGTGTTGATGTGACAGGACCATGACAGGTCCTGAGTGATGTGGACACCCAGGTATCGGAAACTGTCCACTCTCTCCACTGGCGTGCCACTGATGATGAGGGGTTTGTAATTCCTCGCCTGCTTTGTAGTGAAGTCCACGATCAGCTCCTTAGTCTTGCTGATGTTTAGGAGGAGGTTATTCTCCTGGCACCAGGTCTCCAGGTTCCTAATCTCCTCCAGGTAGGCCGTCTCGATGTTGTCGGAGATCAGGCCCACAACAGCAGTGTCGTCAGCAAACTTGACAATGGAGGTGGTGTCTGATGTGGCTACACAGTCATAAGTGTACAGTGAGTACAGCAGGGGGCTTAAAACACAGCCCTGAGGAACTCCAGTGCTGAGTGAGATGGAGGGGGAGACTTGTTTTCCCACCCTCACTGATTGGGGTCTGTCTGTGAGGAAGTTGAGGATCCACTGACACAGTGATGAGCTGAGTCCTAGATCCGTCAACTTGGTGAAAAGCTTAGAGGGAATTATTGTGTTGAATGCTGAACTGTAGTCCACGAACAGCATCCTAACATAATTCCCTCTGCCAGTGTCCAGGTGACTCAGGGATGTGTGGAGCAGGTGAGATATGGCATCGTCTGTGGAACGATTAGTCCGGTAAGCAAACTGAAGTGAGTCGATGGTGGCAGGAAGTGAAGAAGTGATGTGATCTCTCATCAGTCTTTCAAAACACTTCATCACAATTGAAGTCAGTGCTACTGGACGGTAGTCATTGTGGCAAGCGGGCTGTTGTTTCTTTGGAACAGGGACAATAATGGACTGTTTGAAGCACGTGGGAACCACAGCTTGGGCCAGGGAGAGGTTGAAGATCTCCGTGAACACCGGTGCTAGTTGATCAGCGCAGGCTCTAAGGACCCGGCCAGGGATTGCATCTGGTCCTGCTGCCTTCCTGGTGTTCACCCTCCTGAAGGTGTTCCTCACGTCATGCTCTGTGATGACGAATGCATTTTCTTCACTGGTGCACTCAGACCATGGCTCAGATCGGTGGTGGGTTTGACAGGGGTGCGGTGTGGGGAGGTAGTGCTTGTTAACAGTCTGAATGGCTCAGGGTAAGAAGCTATTTGAGTCTGGCGGTGTGGGACTTGACTGACATGAGGCACCAACCGGAGGGCAGTGGGTCAAACAGGTGGTAGACGGGGTGTGAGGGGTCACCTCTGATGGCCCTGGTTTTCCTGAGAAAGGAGGCTCTGGGGTGTTTGAGGGCAGCCAGGGAATTTTTGGGCAGTGTTATGACCCTCTGCACTACCTTTCTGTTCTCAGTCGAGGCCACTGAGTACCAAACACCAGGCAGGAGGAGAGCATGCTCTCCACTGAGGAGCAGAAGGCCAGCAGCAGCTCCTGGTTATTCTTCCTCGGGACACGGAGGAGGTGCAGCTGCTGCTGGGCCTTCTTCACCAGGGCGATGGTGTTGTGGGTCCAGGTGAGATCGGCAGGGAAGTGGGTGCCCAGAAACCTGAAGGTTCAATTTAATTGTATTTATACAGCGCCAACTCACAACACCAGTCGCCTCAAGGCACTTTATATTGTAAGGTAGACCCTACAATAATAAATACAGAGAGTTTGAAGTTTGCAGCTGCTGTTGGGTGTTGGGGGGGCTCTGGGCGTTGTATTGTATTTAGTGAGGGCTTGGATGCCTCTCCACCCTGGAAGAGGTTGTTATCAGTCAGGAAGCACTTGTCATCCACAGTTTTCAGTTAGGATAAACCCAGATGACTTGGTCGCTGTTACATTTTCTAAACAACACTTCATGGAGAAGAACAGACCAAGTGAAGGTCTCCAGGTCCTGCTCCTGAGATCATCATCTGGCCATGATTTAATGACCTGGGTGCTGGGAGAAGTCTGTTTCCTGAGGGGGGTGTAGGCAGGGATGAGGAGCAGAGAGAGGTGGTCAGATTGTCCCACGTGGGGAGGGATGTCGCTCTGTAGGCTTTGTTGCTCTGCATTGCTTCGTAGATGCAGATGTTGTGTTGTCAGGGCTCTCTGTAGAGACAGTCAGAGCTTTACTCTGAAATCACTTTGTTTGAATGTGAATCAGAACCTGGTTCAAAGTCTAATTTGAGCAGCTGAAGAGGAATAACCCATGACTCAGGAGGAATAAACACATGAAGCCGTCCCCACCAGACTGAGACTTTTCTCTGCAGAATCCCGAACATGAACCTGTGAGAACCTGTGCAGGTGAGTCGTGCTGTCAGTGTTTTAGTTTAATGTGTCTGAATGTGAACATGGGTACAGCATTATTACCCTTCCTGTGAGAAATGTTGGGTGGGGGGGGTGGGGTGGAGCCTATCACAGCTGTCACAGGGAAGGAAGCAGGTCATAACAATCCACTGCATAATAATCATCATTTAAAAAAGTAAACTTAAAGTTAACCTTCAGTTATTTACTGGTAAAAAACAATAAAATAATCCTTATTGGAGACATGTGTGTCAGGTTTGTTTGGGTTAAAGTATGATGGATATCATCTCAGTGGAAGCATCACAGGGCGGGTGCCAAGCACGCTGAAGTCTCCAGTACAATAAAAAATATTGGTATTATACAAACTAATGACATAAACAAAAACATCAGCAAACATCACTCACACGTGTCCCGTTTAACTCGCTGTTGGGTTGTTTTTGTTGCCTTAAAGCTCAGACCTGCACAGGTTCTGTTTTTATCTTTTATGTTCAGCACGTTGAGTGTTTGCATCTCTACTTTCAAGATTAGGCTTCAAACTTTCCTTTTTGCTAAAGCATATAGTTAGGGCTGGACCAGGTGACCCTGAATCCTCCCTTAGTTATGCTGCAATAGACGTAGGCTGCCGGGGATTCCCATGATGCATTGAGTTTTTCCTTTCCAGTCACCTTTCTCACTCACTATATATTAACAGACCTCTCTGCATTGAATCATATCTGTTATTAACCTCTGTCTCTCTTCCACAGCATGTCTTTATCCTGTCTTCCTTCTCTCACCCCAACCAATCACAGCAGATGGCCCCGCCCCTCCCTGAGCCTGGTTCTGCTGGAGGTTTCTTCCTGTTAAAAGGGAGTTTTTCCTTCCCACTGTCGCCAAAGTGCTGCT